>NC_065595.1:4635000-4715000 GCF_024542745.1 Macaca thibetana thibetana
GCTAGTAATGCTTATAAAACTTACTTTCTTTTTAAGAAAGATACACACACACGCACGTGCGCACACACACACACAATCTTCTCACACTCCAGTAAATGGCTGAGCATACCAAGCGTGCTACCTCCACTCTCACTGTGAGGCTCACTGGATAAAGGGTTCACCAGTCAGCTGGAAGACTGTTCCTCCCACAAGACCTTGCTCACCACAGGTGCTGGCGGATTTTAGGAACTGAATGGAGTTTCCTTTCCTCATCTATGAAATGTCCAGTACCCACATTGAGGGTGGGTATCAAATAGCATATTTTATTTAAAAAATAACAAAAAATAACATATTTTAATAAAATAGCTATATTTTATAAAGCAAAAAAAAAAAAAAAAAAAAAAAAACAGAGATAGAAGACTAGCAGTCTCTACATTTTTACAAATCTCCTCAACGTCAGTATGTAAATGTCCAGATACCTCATCCTAGAGCTGCAGTGGTAGAGGACAGATGAGCGGCTCTCCCAAAGGAGCTTCCTCGGTGTCCTTCAGTAATCTGCTTTTGTGATGAACATGTGCACTTGTGAATTCTTCACATGACGAGTTATTCAAATATCTCATCGTTCACTTTAATCCTGTTCCCTTTCATTGGTTGCTCCAGATAGATGAGGAAGCTGGCCTAACCCTACTATGTACTTTAACAGATAAACAACCAAGACCAGAAGGCATTAAGAAAGGGCCACACAGGCCTTGTCCACGTCTGCGTTTCTTGTGGGGCCCTTACAAGATGAAATGATGCTGGGTGATCACAGGGCTGTCCACACACATGCTTCCCATCTGAGCACTAGGGCTGGCTGGGTATCTCACTGCCTGGTGAAAGCCTTGTTCGCTCCTTACAAAGCTTCCCACAGCTTCTCTGAACCCTGCTCTTTCCAGAAGGATAGCGCATTACTGGACCATCATCTGTTTTCCCAAGAGGCACTTTAGAGCCCTGGGTGTGATGCCCATTCATGTGATTTGATGTTTTTCTACCATTTTTGACTTGGGTGAACTACAAATAAATGGCATTTAGAAGCACAGCACTGAATATTCTGGAAGATTAAAGAGTTCACACATGGCCAGAATTTGGAGTCTTAAATCATTCTAGTCTTAAGTGTTCCTTTTACTTTCGGGGAGGAGGGTATGCAAGGGGTTTGGGAGAGTGAACACCATGGATGGATTATCTCATTTTATTTATCCTGACTCTTTGTCTATCAAACCATGCAATTAAAAATAGTACAAATGGAGCCTCCTTCAATCAAAACAAAGCATGAATCCATGTTAGAGGATTTACTGGCCAGGCTTTCTGGATAGAGCTTTCCAGATCTTTCTGAAGACAAAGTGGCGAGTCAATTTGTAGTGAGACAGCAAGGTGTGGACTTCTGTCTCCTCCCGCTCCTCCCCCTGCCTCCGTTGCTTCCCCTCCCTCGCCCAGCACATTCTTTTCAATACACTGATAACGAAATCAGAGACAATGTGTAATTATACAGAAGAAAAATCTGTCAGAGGATAGCTGAAGTTGCTTAAATTTTGCTGATTTACAAAGATAAGAGATTTTCCCCCCACTGAAAAAAAATACCTTTTTGCATGTGTAATGGCAAACAACCTCCTGCAAAGTCAACTCCTTTTCTGAAAGTCATTGCTAGTTTTATAATTTCTGAGTCATTAGATAACAGATAGAACTCCACACTGAGTGGTTTCAAATGTTTATGGTCTGCAATTCATTCTTAATGAGCTCCCTCCATGTCTTTATTCTTCTCCGCACCCTCCTGCTGGGAAGTGTCTTACTCTGCCTTGCCTTTTGTTAATGATTCCACAATCATTTCAGAGCCATTTCTCCTGCCTTATGTAATTCTGACACTGCGGAAGAGCCCAGCTCACTGCCTCGCAGTTGGAAATCTAACCTTTAATGTATTAATTTCTCTTGCTCAAAACAATTTAACCTCTGTCTTGGTTTTGTGATTGCTAAGTGTTCCAATTAAATGCCTCTTTCATTTTTTGTCCTGGAGGGCTTGATCCTACCCAAATTATGTAGCACACACCCCACCTCGCCACGAGGAGCACGCTGGGGCCCCTCGCGTGCCCACCATCCATCCATTATCTCTCTCATGAGTGCCTGTCACATTTTCAAAACACCTCCTTCTCCAAAAAGATTAATTAAAGTAGTTTTAAATGAGGCAGCATTGTCTGTGGAGGAGAGACGAATCATCCTAGCCCAGAAGAGAGAGGCGTCCAGGAGGAGAAAATATTCCTCTCCCGCCCCCACTTCTGAATCGATGTGATCAACAGGAGCCGGTGAGCAAAGGGTCACTCTGCCGTGGACCGGCTGTGTCAGGATGCAGCCCCTGCCAGCTCGAGTGAGGTGGGGAAATTAATCACAGCCACAAAAAGGCTCTGGACACTTGCTTTTTGAATTCTACCACCTGCTTCCAGGCAAAACAGGTCCAGTAAGAGGGAAGATTTGCTGAAGGATTCCCACACATGGGCGTGGGGCACCCAAGTCCTTGACAGTCAGCCCAGGCACATAAAAGCAACTGGGAATAAAATGAAGCAGCCAACACGCAGCCCATCACACAGGAGGCTCACTGCTGCTCCTGCTGGGGGGCACCCCCCTGCGGTCAAGGCCTGGGAGCAGGGAGCCCCGTCCTCTGAAGGGCCTCACTTCAAATTGCCCATTGTCTTGGTACCAATGAGTTTATAGTCTCCTGCGGTTCTTTCAGAAGCTTAGAAAGGGTGACAATTTGGAGCTGGGGTCGGGGGCCTTATCAACCTCTGGTCCAACTCAAGAGTGTGCCTATAGGAACAGCTCAAATTCATTTTGATGAAAACTATTTGCAATTAACCATTCTATGGCTTTAGAAGAGCTTCTCCAAGGCAGTCCATGATTGGAGACAAATATCTCTAGGAGGGCCACGTAGCTAGGGCACGCCCACTTCAAATTTGCATTCAAACAGTTGTTTACACATCCATTAATGCCATCCCATCCGCATGCCTGTGGTCAGTCCAGCGGCAAACCAGGGGTATAGGTTGGTGGGGGACTGAGACGGTCGGGCAGATTTGCCTGTCTCCTTCCTTTGGGAGCCAACAAATGGATGGTTTTGGTAAAAACAGAAATGCCATGCATAGAAGGTGCTGTAACAACCAGAGGTCAGCTAACTCATCGCTAGAAAAAATTTACACAAATCAGCAGGGTGCATTGACTCATGCCTATAATCCCAGCACTTTGGGAGGCCAAGGAGGGTGGATTACCTGAGGTCAGGAGTTTGAGACGAGGCTAGTCAACATGGCGAAACCCCATCTCTATTAAAAATGCAAAAAAAAAAAAAAAAAAAAAAAAAAAAGCTGGGTGTGGTGGCAGACACCTGTAATCCCAGCTACTTGGGAGGCTGAGGCAGGAGAATTGCTTGAATCCAGGAGGCGGAGATGACAGTGAGCCAAGATTGCACCACTGCACCCCAGCCTGGGCGACGGAGCAAGACTCTGTCTCAAAAAAAATTACCCAGCCTCAGGGATTTCTTCATAGCAGTTCAAACAGACCAGGACTGGGAGCGAGAGGCCGATCATCACTGGAGCTGGGGGGCAGGTAGCTGGGATTCACTGTACTGTTCTCTCTAGTCTTATATATGTGTGTGTGTGTGTGTATGTGTGTCTATATATATATATTTTATTTTTTCAGATGTAATCTCTCTCTGTCACCCAGGCTGGAGTGCGGTGGTACATTCTCAGCTCACTGCAACCTCCGCTTCCTGGGTTCAAGCAATTCTTATGCCTAATCTCCCAAGTAGCTGGGATTACAGGTGTGCACTACCACGCCCAGCTAATTTTTTGTATTTTTTTTTTTTTTTTTTTTTAGTGGAGACAGGTTTTCACCATGTTGGCCAGGCTGGTCTTGAACTCCCGACCTCAAATGATCTGCCGGCCTCAGTCTCCGAAAGCGCTGGGATTACAGGCACGAGCCACTGTGCCCGGCCATCTTACACATATTTAAATGTTCTATAAACATTTTTATAAATGGCTGAGAGTGGTCCCTCCTGAGCTTGAGCCTCTCTGTGGCCGTCTCTGTCTTGCTGTGAAGAACCCAAAGCCCCTCGCTGAGTTGTACAGGTCAGCACGGCAAGGAGGACTCATTATCCCACCATTAAGACTTTCCTTTTCCAAACAAGGAGCCCCAGGCATTGTCCTGGGACTCTCAGACGTAGATGAGTCAACGCACACGTGGCTCTTGCTGCCTGGGTCTCATCTTTCCAAGGAGGCTGGAAATGGATCCCACAGCCCCCTGCCTGGAGTCTCTTCAACAGATACATTTGCTGGGGTCATGAGGGGTCATAGGAGGTCCTATAAAAAGAAATCACGGCAGCAGGTTGAGTTTTCACCTGTCCTATCTAACATACTGCAGCACCTTTCTGTCTGATTACAAAAGCCTTGCTTTCTTTATTACAAACCCATAGATGCTTATTGCAGAAAGTAAAAACACAAACAGGACAAAAGAGGAGAGAATAAAACTCACCGTAATTTCACCCCATATTTTTTAAAAAATGAGAACAATTATATACAGATTTCCCACTAAATAATTCTCAGGTTAAAAAAAAAATTCCTCCATGTTTCTCCGAATTGGGTTAAAATGAGTTTGAAAATCTTAGCACCTCTCCTACTTGCAAAGAAATTTAAAAGGGAACTGGGACCATTTTGTTTTATTTATCTTTTTTTTAGAGTTCTCTTATTTTAAAAGCAAATGAAAATATATTTCGGGTTGCATGAGAATTTCTGAATGCTGGAATGAAGCAGATGCCTCTTCTCAAGGTTTCCATGACATGCCAGCCGGTGGTGCCATCCTAGGGGCCAGGTGGGGAGATTAGGAATGAAAATCAAGTCCTTATTTGTTATTTGTTACATGGCTCTGAAGAAGCTGCCTGACCTGTCTCCATCTCAGTTTCCCAGTATCCCCTTTGCTGGGCATGGTAATGACTAATCACAGTAGCAAAATTGCAATGTGGCAGATACTGCATAAATAAAGACTGAATTATAAATCTTTTGTAATGATTACTTGGCTAAGAGCTGCCCTCTGAAAATCATAAGCAGTCTTTCTAGTAATCCCTACCAGTGCCTTTCTCCTATACACATGTTTTGGAAGCTAAAACAATTGTGATTTTCCCCAGTAGGCTGGAACAATCAGACCTAGTTCTGAGTCTCTCATTTAGGCAATATTTTTGTCCCTTGTTAATATCCACTTTGCAGTATAAATAGTAATCAGTTTATTTTTCCCCTTCCTGGGGGGAGGAGCAGAGACGCTTGACCTTAAACCAAATTAAAGAAGAAACCTTTTCTTTCCTAGAAATAAGTCTTCCAGGTAACAATTATTTGCCTTATGTTTGAAACTCAGGGTCAGAGCCTAAACTGATGCTGTACTCAACCAGGTAATCCGGGAAAGACTGCTTTCTCTTTGGCAACCCTTGACTTGCACTATTTTCTTTTTTTTTTTTTTTTTTTTTTTTTTGTCTTTTCTCCAACAGGTTCGCAATTAGAGACATTTACACTGTTGCAAAACCTTCTTGACAATAATTTAAAATGCTTGACAGTGGAAGACAGAGATGTGCGAGTGAGGAAGAGTCTGGGAGGGGAACACAAACAGAAGCAGGAGCAAAAATGACTTTCGGGGTTGAGTGTAAGTAGATACTGCACTCTCCACTTTTGGCAATCACCTGATGCTTTGCATTTTGGCCTTTGGTATTGTGTTTCCTAGAGCCATTTTTATTGACACAAGGAAGCTGCAGCCCCACCTGTGCCAGGGGACGGGGTGACTGTAGCCCTCCACATGCATCCTAAGTCATTTCCCTTGGTGGTTACTGCTCCTCCATGTCACAGCTGCATGGCCTGGGCAAGGAAATGAACGGTGGCAAACTCATTGGTCGGGCTGTAATGTTATGCTCTTGCAGAGGATAACTGAGATGTATCTTCAGACCCAAAGGTAGATGTTGGAGTGAACTGGGAATGAAGGCAAAACCTCTCTGAGTTCAGGTATCCTTCTTCGTAGCCTATGCCTCCCTCATCCCACCCTTGTTTAAAAGAAATACGACCCCCACCTAGATTCCAGACAACTGAATAGGATTTCCATCTTGGCATGGACAGAGCACTCAGGCCTGCAGATTCCTGAGAGCCAAGGATGGGAAGGCAGGGAGCCTGGGAAGGACTGGAGGTGGCTGGGGCCAGGACTTGGTCTCCTCGCAGCCTTCCCAGCCTTAGGGCCTCATTGGACTCTCCTTCACCCAGTGCAGGAGGACCCACCTCGGACCCTGGTTTCTTCCATTCAAAGGCAGACTCCAAACTCAGGCTGGGCACAGCGGCTCGTGCCTGTAATCCCAGCACTTTGGGAGGCTGAGGTAGGCAGATCACTTGAGGTCAGGAGTTCAAGACCAGCTTGGGCAACATGGTGAAAGCCCGTCTCTACTAAAAATACAAAAATTAGCTGGGTGTGGTGGTGCATGCCTGTGATCTCAGCTACTTGGGAGACTGAAGCACGAGAATTGCTTGAGCCTGGGAGGTGGAGGTTGCAGTGAGCCGAGATCATGCCACTGCTCTCCAGCCTGAGCCACAAAGCGAGACTCTGTCACAAAACAAAACAAAACAAAACAAAAAACACAACAACACAACGCAAACTCAGGGCAGCATCAGAGGCCAGCAGTGCAGACCACTAGGGCCCCTCAGCCTCTGCTCTCTGCTCTGCAGCGCCTCTCCTGCTTCCGTAAGAACCGGATGTCAGTGTCTCCCAGGGACACCTTGCCCCAGACTTGCTTTTATGTCTTCACGATTGGCATGAATGATTCTGCTCTCTCTGAGGGTTGTTTATGTGTGGCAACATGGAATAAAACAAGATGGGACGTTGTTTTCTCCTCTATCTCAGATCATGTGAACATAAGCAACTCTACCTGTAATTCTCAGAGGAAATCTTTGCTTTAGAATGTATGCACGAATCAGCTTTCTGCTCAATTGAAACTTGAAAGGGTGGATCTCAAAGAAGACACATAAAAAAAGAGAGAGGAAACTGTTCATGTTGCTCTGTTGTTATTATTTTAAAAGCTCTTGATGCATAACCTTTTTAAAATTGTGTTTATTTTATGTTGATATGTAATATTTATTTTATTTGTATTTATGTGAATATTTATATAGCTATAATAAAATTATATCGATTTTTACTTTATTTTTACATCGTTCTCATCAATAGCCAGGGTCATACTATATCACTAAAACAACCAATATTCAAACATTATCCCTTCTGAATGATAGTTTTGCTCACTAGAAATTCACACAATCCTCTTGCCTATGTCCTGGTGTCACCAGAAAGGCCACCAGACACAACCATTGAAACTGAGCCCTCTGGACAACTGCTGTGACCATTTCAGCCAAGTGACTGCTCTTAGCCCATTCTGGGAAGCAGCACAGGACAGCCCTCCCCCAGCCCAGCTCTCCGGAATGTCTTGCAAAAGGCAAAAGGACAGCGGAGGTCATGTCACCATTCAGCAGTGCTTTGAGGTGGAGTCTGTCCTTGGGATCTTGAATGAACCAAAACAAATTTGGGGTCAACTCAGGGGCATTCTGGGGACACCCGCACAGTGGCTGCTGGGCCAGACACACTACGCCTGTGTCTCCTGGTCTGTGCGTAGCAGCTTGAGCGGATACAAGAGAGCTGGAGAAAAGTTAAGGCCTAAATAATAAAGAATAATTAGAAATTCTTGCCTCATGTAGCCACAGTTTTAGCATCTAATAATTATTGTTGCAAATGCAAATACTAGTCCCTGGGACTCCCTATGCATTTGAATCAATCTCTTAAAAACAATTGCCGCTCCAGATGAAAAACAATTTCTCAACAGCTGGAGAACATTTGCAGAAGGCAACTTTTAAAGAACAGAGAGAGGGAGAAAGACGGAGATAGACACAAAAGTAATCGTCAGCCTCCCTTGTCTAAAGAAGTGTGAAGTCTTCAGATGCTGCGTTATTAATTACTATACCTACAGCTATGCTCACCGCTAAGCCGCAGTTAGACTAGCAAGGAAAGGCAGAATAGCATTTTGTGTTGTCAGCACTGTTAATCAAAAATTACCCTGCCTTTTACTTTATTCAAAAACAGAGCTCTTTTTTTTTAAGAGTATCTTGTTACTGAGTTTTAAGGATAAAAAAATTGAAGGTTAAGATATCAAGGAGGTGCTCTTGAAAGAACTATATCTTGAATATAACATTTAGCATGGGCAAGCAAGGAAGACCTTTTTTCATTGTGCTGAATTGAAACATTCATTAGGCAGGATTATGGAGGAGAATGGGAAAAGGCGAAGGGAAGAGGGGGAGGGAGAGGGTGGAAGCACTAAGTCTTTCATTTGTGTATTTAGTTTGAAACTATGAATGTTTTGTGTCCAAAGCGCATACATGAATTATAACCAAGTCCTGACATTTTAGATTATATACCCATGGTTTATATTCTAATCTGTTTTATTTTGGCACAATTATTTAGATGCAAGTTTAATATGAAATATTGATTGGTAATGAGATCATCATAATGATAGTAATAATAGCTAGCACTTCGTAGCACACACCACACACCAGACATTATTTTCCATGCTTTGACTCATTTAATCCTCATAAACCTGAAGAGGTGAATATTATTATTATACCCATTTTACAGATGAGGACACTGCAGTACCCACAGTTTACACAACCTGCTCGAGGTTACGGGGCTAGTAAATGGTCAGTGTTCTTCAACCTGGACTTGCAACTGTAGTAATTGTGCTCTGCAATCAGCGAAAATAGGCTGCCGATATTAAATTATCCTCGAATGTACCATGTTCCTGGTTGAAACAGTAATGAACGAGTGGAAGTCACATACCCCAAAGACGTAATCCCCGGGGTTGCAGAAATGCTCAGAGCAGAGGGCAAGCTGGCAAGTGGCCACATCTACCTGTGACTAGCTAAGTGGACCTACAGATGGTGTGACTTAGTTTTACCCTCACAAAATGAGCAGGTGGCTTATGAAAAGATTTGTACAAAGAGTCTGGGACTTGAAGATGGTACTAATAATGCTCAGACTAGCAACAAGAAAAGCAGCCATGGTCCCGCTCTGTTCAGCTAAATCAATAAACAAAAACAAAGAAAATCTAACCCATCCTCCACTGTTAATGATAGACCCCACCTTGAGCTCATCTTACATATGAAGATATTAGTTAATGGTAGTAGGAAGCCATTAGAACTAACAAGACATTTTGCAACTAAGCATCCACAACATGAATGCAAACCTCTATAAACTGAAAGCAAAAATATTTTTGTACAATTAGTAAATAAAATAAATAGCTTAAAATATTTTGTCACTTATATATGATCATTTAATTTCTATGTAATGTATGTCTCACAACGCATTTAAATTATTAGCTTGTATACCTACTTTATGAAAGAGTAAACATGCATAGAGAGAGAGAAGTGCTCAAAAATCTTTCACTGATAGGATTATGCAATCAAAAAAGTTTGGAATCAAGCACACTGCTAGAGTTTAGTCCACCCCGTGGGGCCACTCTCAGGTAACCATGGTAACGTTAATCCGTGGCCAACTGTCTGGCAAAAGCTTAGCAACTCAACAGGGAGACAGGGAGGAGAAGGTGGACAGAGCCGGGCAGACCCGTGTCCACCCCGAGTGCACCCTGGCTCCTCACATCATCACAGGGCTGGCCTTGAGCATCTGGAGGCATCAGGTCCTCAGGTGGGGTGGCTGTCACTCCACGTCGGTGGAATGCTTTGTAGCTAAAGAAATACGCATAATTATCACCATGAGTTGATCCTATTAATGTATCGAAAGCTAAACGAGGGTCTAATAAATTGTCTGAGGTCACAGAATTTTCAACATGCAATCTTCAAAACCAAATTTACAAGGCAAGTTCTCATACTTTCAAAACTACCAAGAAAAAAAAATGGGTTATTTTATGAGCAAATGAAGTCCCAGAAATGTAACAGAATTTCATGTCAGAACAAAATGATTTTCAGAAACTGAGAAGCATATATTTGGATAATATTCTATGTAGAGAAAATATGAAAAGAGGATTCAAGAAGAAACTTGAAACGGCCACACACATACAATATACGATATTCGCCCACGTGTATTTTTCTTTCGAAAATGCATGATTTTGCACGGTTGATATTTTTCTTTTGCTTTATTCATAATGAGATGTGTAAAGTAGCAGAATTTCCAAGTTATCACTGCAAAGACCTTGAATCATACTTCATATCTCTCAAAAATTCGGTCAGGTGGATGTTTCCTACTAAGGATTTAAAGCTATTTCACTGGCTATGCATTTTGCATTTTATAAATCATTAACATGAACAAAGTAAGAACCCAAACAGAAATACCCATTTCATAAGTGTGAAGACAGTTAACCTTTAAACAGATGGGTAGTCCCAGACAGCTCTGGAAAATTAATAGAGCTTAAACCTAAGGTCTCAGAGCTGCAGAATACATCTTTGGAGACCATGTTTTTGAGATCATCATAAATCAACTTTTTCCTCATCAGTCCCTCCTGCGTACCCAGGCTCCTAGAACTGCCAGGTTATGAATATGTATATCAGGACACATCAACGGATCCAGTGCTCTGGTCTCAAAGGTTCTGACTGTGTGTTCCGTCCGCCGTCCATCCTCCCAGTTCATGAGTCTGGAAAGCCTCACCGTGGTGGGCCTGCAGCCTGGCGTGGCAGTGGCACTGGGAGACGCCACTCCACATTCCAGCTCAGAGCCTGAGCACCCTTCACGCCTGACTCCCTTGGAGGGACGCATCTCCATTTTTATTTGTAAACCTTTGCTTACTAAATCAGCGGTGTTACGGGGGATTGTTTTGTTGTGAAAGCACGGCGTTTTTCCATGGCCAAGTCAGTTCAGATCTTAAAAGAGGCACAGCGAGAGATGGGCAAGGCTCCAAGCCGGGAGAACTGGAGGGATGAGGTTGTTGTCTCCCAGGAGATGGCTGCCTAAGCACTCACAAAAGACGTGGCTGGGACGCCTGCAGAAAATTATACACACAGAAAGGAAGAAAATGACTAGCCAATGTTATCAACGTTATCATTTTCAACTATTTAAGTAGGTGTTTGGAGGCATTTTTTTAAGATTTGGGTGAAATTCTAAATGTGGCCACAAACCCTATAAGAATGTGGATGTAAATGGAATTAAAGCCAAAAGTTTGACCTTACTGAGCTGCCAGCCTCAGCTAGGCCAGTCCAGGGAGATTCTTTCATTGGCAACTGAGAAGACATTGGCCGTGGGAGAAATGTGGAATGGGATCAGGTCGTGTCTGGCCTTGAGACCTCCAGGGCCACTGCTCCGTGGGCAGTTGCAGAGCCAGCACACGGCTCTCTCTGCACAAACATTAAGCCAATCGGTGATGCTCACGTGTAGAGAAACTTCACATTCTTTCCCCCAACATGTTGAAAGGAAGAAAGGCATGACGGAATACGGTCTCGGTGTAGAGTCAAACCTGGAGGTGAATAATCCCACCAAGGACAACAAACAGCACTTTGTTCTTTCAACACAAGCCCCGCCCGAGAACATTTTGTCGCTTCCACTGAACAGGAGCCCTGGAAAGTTCATAATGGACACATTCGCAGCTACTTACTGTTAGAAAAGTTAATTGAGCAGCATTGTCGCAAATGTCAGGAAATTCAACAAGCCTGAAGAATTCAATACAGATATGAACAGAACACGGACGGCAGAGACCCAGGGGCACAGGTCACCACAGCCCAGGTTGTCTATGCACGCAACACAGCCGTGACAGGGCTGCACCCAGAGGGACAGGCTCAGGCTTCCAAGCAGTGAGACCCACTTCTAGGGAGTGTTCGGCAGCACGTCACACACATGCCATGAAGCTGTGGCCCTGTATCTTCTTTATTATTTTTATAGATACATCATTATTGAAGGGAGGCCGTTCCATTCTTTATGGACTGGGGCGTCCATCTGCTTCTCTCCTCCCTGTTCTGTGGGCAGTTCCCATCTTCCCGTGGCCCTGTTTGGAAAGAAAGGAACTGCGAGCTGTTTTACGAGGCAGGGAGGGCAGACGGGTCCACTCGCAGGGACAGGTACAGCCCTCCTGGAGCGGGAGACAGTCCGTCGAGGGCCACTTCCTGATGCAGGCACTGGGCTCGGAATGTGTGTTACATCCCCAGGAGTTCTGCATCATAAAAATCATAAAGAGTAACGTCCCATGTCTGGAAACAGAAACGATTCCTACGAGAATTTATGCGCTCAATGTAATTAATCTGCATGTTTGGGACATCTCATCACAGGCCTGTCTTCTTTGGCTAATTATTAAAGCCTGATTCAATGGACCTGCTCAGTTATAGTCCCAGATAAACAGCCCTTCTCCCCACCCACCCCCGAATTGTTTTACTTAAGGGTTTAGCAAATTCACCTGACAAAGAGTTAGGTTTCAACGTTGACCCTCATAATGTGATCTTTTCTCTTCCTGTTTTGTTTTCTTCCTTCTTAAAGAGATAGTCACCAGACGCAATTTCACTTTCTGTAGCCACAAGATTCAACAAGGCCTCGGCTGATCGCCCTTCAGTCCATCAGCGTTTCCCACCGCGTGGGAGAAACTTGACCACGTTCATTGTAGAAATCTATCTAACCAAGGGAGTTGTATGTAACAAGTATTTTCAGGCTTACTCTGTTTCCCAAACCTTTTATAATAGAAATTTTCACTATCACCTCCCTGGGCAAAAAAGTACAAAATCTGCATGTTTGTGTTTTAACTGCTAATAGATGCCACTTTGGCTTCTGACATGCCAGGGACCATGACTATCGCTGATGGTCACGGGACCACCTGTGTGACTCTCAGGGGAACCTGGTGCCAGTTACACAGTTTATAAATTAACAAGAAATGGAGGCTGATCTGAATGGGACTGATCTAGACTCTTTGGGAATTTTGTGCACTCAAAAAAGATCTAAAGATACTGCAGACACCATTCACCAGCGTCGCTTCACCCAGACTTTACACAAATGACCCAGCAGAGGTACCAGATGGACTTTCATCCTGCCATAGCTTGAGTGTCCCAAAGACAAAGCGATGTCTTTAGTAATTACAACACTGTTGCTCATTGTTTATTTTCTTCTTATGAGGCCATAAGGCCCAGCAGCACCTTAGAGCACCAAATGTTCACTCGTGGCTGCTCCTCAGACAGGCATGGTGAGAAGAGGCCGGGGCTACCTCAAGTTTCCAACCTTAGCAGGGAGAAAAGACCAAGAACCTCACAGGACAATGTGGATCCCACAGCTTTATGATGTTGTTAAAGTAAGTGATCAACCAGTCTTGAAACTGAAACTGGAAGATAGATAGCCTCTTGCACTTTCTTTATGAGCACTCTTTGTCGCCTTAATTCCATTGTCCTCTTCCCGCCTGCCTTGGCCCCACCTGCAGCCCCGTGTTGGGTTAACCTGGCTCCGACCTCGAAGGTTCTCTCATCTTCCCAGCAGCAGGCTGGACACTGGTTGGTTTTCTTTTAGACATCACGACAGATGCTGTAGGTCACCCACTCATTGGCCATCCCTGTGCCCCTCGGCCCCCACCCTTTTTCCTTCCTAACAGAAGAATTTTGTCCTCACTCCTGCAAGTGGCCCCATCCTTCAGGGGTGAGTCACAGTCCCCATCCCAAAGGGGGACTGTAATTATCCAAGCTGAGTGACTGGCTTAGGTCTGGACCTGCAGCATAATTCCGGCCAATAAGACCTGGAGGAGAAAGGACAGTTCGGGGAAAGTTTTTCTCATTCTGAAAAAGGACACAAGACTCTTCCTGGGATGTGCAATGGCTAGATGTCTGGCTGGCAGGATTCAGGGCAAAAAGAATCTGCTTCCAAGCTTGGAGTCAGGCTGCATTCGGATGTCCTGTGACTTGCACCTGAATGAGGCAGACGCTCAACTCTCCAGCTGTCTGGCGCCTCCAGCCCTCACTGTTTATGCACCACCAACCCTGCTGGGGACTGTCCCATCAGAGAGGGCAACTAGAGCACCTTTGGCCCCCACCCCATTCCCAGGCCGGGCCTGGCCCCAGGGCACAGCCAGAGGAGTTCAGTCCAGAGGGTACATATTGCCTTTAGTCCAATGTCCTGATGCCCATCCGGGCTGGCAAGTGACCCTCTAAAATCACGCGAATCGATGATCAGGGTGAAGGGGAATAGCTCTAAACACAACAGGGGAAAGACATTGGTTCAGCTATGTGACCTCAAAAGGAATATTCAATAATAAAGTTTTGAATTCCATTACTGAGTCACTGAATAATACGGTTAGCATTAAACAAAATGTTATTGTCTGCCTGTTTGTTCCATAAAATAAATATATATTTTATCTAATCCAAATTGCATCCGACTGCTGTAATTTGTGAGAGGTGTTGCAATGCTTTTCTCGCTATTATTTTTAATGTGTTTTCCTAGATAATGAACTCGGGCTTAGAATCACAGAAATTAGAGATTGAAGGGCACTCCCGGGTCAGCCGACACCAGGCTGCCAGACTCAGGATGGCCAGGCGCCCCCGCAGGGCACAGGCCGCAGAAGCAGGGCGCCAGGACGGGGGTGGGGAGAAGACTTTACTTGGCCATTTCTGGTTTGATAGCTCCAAGTTGGGGGTGCATCTCCTAGAGAAAGCTGTAGTTTGCAACCCCTTCCCCACACAATGAAGATCTTTATTGTTATTCTCAGATACAGTCTTCTTTTTATTTGGGGGTGAAGGACAGGAAGAATAAAACCCAAGCGCTCTAGCTCAGTCATCTGTCTACGGGTAACTCATTACAAACTACAGTAAAATGACCAAAAAGCATCCCTCTCCCCTGTGTAACGAGTCACACCCTGGCTTCCAAATCTCCCTCTTTTTTTTTTTTTGAGAAAATACAGCCTTTTATTTCATTTCTTAAGTAAATAAATATTTAAAATACAAAACAGAATCTTACATGGGTGAAGAGAGTAGGTGACATGTATTTTCTTGGAAGGTCTTGAGAAAAGAGCATGAGCTCAGAGGACAATAAATAGCACAAAAGGATAAAGCTGTGCACACTCCACACACTTCACAACTGGATGGAGCAACACGTCCGGAACGTGTAGACCCACAGCCCACTTAATGCCACCTCTGTGGCAAGGACGCTTAATGCCACCTCTGTGACTGTCCGTGAAGACTCTGGAGCCTTCAGAGCAAGGCCCTCCCTGCCATCAGTGCAGTGAGTGTGCAGTGAGACGGGACACGAGGTCCCAGGGAAAGGTGCACATGAGTGCTCATACACACACTCAAGCACATAACACACAAGTGTATACAAGGACATTACACACACGAGTATGCATGCAGGACTGCACACGCAAGGACACAACACACACACAAGTACATATACACAAGTGCACACACAATTACACAACACATGCATACACACGAGTAAACAACACACATGCACAGAAATGAGTGCACGCATCTAGGTACACACATGAGCACACAGCACACACAGGTACACATGTGCAAGTGCATACATGAACACGCAACACACATGCACACACAAGTATACGTGAGTACACACGTGCGCGTGCACACGCAAGTACACAACACACACACACAGCCGACATTCCAGTGGTGGGGCTCCGCTCCCACTCACCTCCTCACCTGGGAGTCACAGATCTCAGGAGGTGGCAGGGATCCCAGGGCAGAATCCGTCTCCTGGAGATGTGGCAGAGCCTCCTGCAACCACAGGAGAGGGAAATGTGGGCATGTGGCCTGAGGTTGATGGCATCAGGGAGGTGAGTGGGAGAAGGAGAAGCTCCAAGGAGATCACTGTGACAGGGATGTCCCCACAGGATGCCCTGCCCAGCACCTGCTCCGACGGCATGACGGCAGGAGCCCAGAGCTGCAGGGCCCGTGGTCATGAAGGGTGCCAGCTATGGGCAGACCCTCTGCAGGGTACTGGAGGGGTGAGAGGCCATATTAGCAGCTACTCCTTGAAGAGGCTGAAACAGGATGTCACCCTGGGCACGCTGTACACCCCGTAGCCTCCAGGACATGGGAGGGTGCGGCTCCTGGGGCCCGAGAGGTGGGGTGGTGTCTGCTCCCCTGGCCTGGGGCTGTGGTAATTTTTGCGTCAGGAGCATCTGTGGTGAATAACGACACAAACGTCACCTCAGCAGGAGGGAGTGAGAGAGGTGATGACTGTGAGTATCAGGTGGCCCCCAAGGAATTTTTCTAGAATCTTCTACACTGTGGGTCTCAAGCATTTGGGTCTCAGCACTCTTTTACATCTAACTACAGAGAACCCAAATAACTTCAGTTTGTGTGGATATAACTACTGACAGGCCGGGTGCAGTGACTCACGCCTGTAGTTCCAGCACTTTGGCAGGCTGAGGTGGGCAGATCACAAGGTCAGGAGTTCAAGACCAGCCTGGCCAATAGGGTGAAACCCCATCTCTACTAAAAATACAAAAATTAGCCAGGTATGGCGGCGCATGCCTGTAGTCCCAGCTACTCGGGAGGCTGAGGCAGGAGAATTGCTTGAACCCAGGAGGCAGAGGTTGTAGTGAGCCGAGATCACGCCACTGTACTCCAGCCTGGGTGATAGAGCAAGATTCCATCTCAAAAAACAAAATAAATTAAATTAAATAAAAAATAAAACAATGTTGATCTCACAGATCCCCTAAAAATCCCTTGGGGACCCCCAGAAACCCACCCCCCACCAGCAACTGTTCCTGAGAGCAGCTGGTCTACCCTGTCCAGTAGAATCGGGTTGTTGCTAATCGGTTAACCTGTGTGATCAGGAAAATGGCACATGGGTGACATTTGTATAAGTTCTGTGTTGACCTTTGAGCTGGGTTTGGAACAGTTAATGGAGAGGGATATTGGAGAAAGTGGTGTCGAGATCCAAGAGGTGAGATCCCAAATGCCCTCCAACAGCCACAGTGAAGAGCTGTCACTGTCTCCTTGAGGCACAGCAATGTCCCCCATGGCACTGCTTGCACAGCCTTAGGTGGGGTGGGAACTAGTATTTACTGAGCACTTACTAACCACTAATTGTTTCATATATGTATTTAATCCCTCAAACAACTCCAAGGTAGAATCTAAATGAAGGAACTAAGAGTTAGAGAGGCCAAGTACATAAGAAAAGTGCTGGCAGCCATGTTTTCAGGGTGGCAAAGGATTCTGCCCGTTCTCTCCGTTACCTGCTGCATGTCACCTGTCTGCCAGCAGCTCCTCTGGGCAGGGATTCAGCAGATTCGCAGCCTCGCCCTGTGTCCTGAGAGAGCTCCCGTTCAGATGAGGGCCATGGAACCAGGGAAGAGAATTGGTAAAATGAGGTCACTAGAGAGCATGTGGGGCAGACGGCGCTGGACGTAACAGGCAGTGAGGCCGCCGGGAGGAGACTGCCACGGTCCTGTCTTCAAGGAGCCCTGGGAGGTGGGCGTCCACCCCCACCCCAGCCAGGGTTACATAGCCAAGAGGAAGAGCGGCGCCTCCCCCAGCAGAATGGCCCACTCCCAGGCCCCCACACAGCACATCAGGAAGGCACACTAGGGTCCGAGCAGCTCCCCAACCCCTGTTACCACATTTCATCTCCAAGGAGAAGTCAGCACCATTCCTTAGGATGTGAAGCTTGATAAAAATAAATGCCCACACCAGTTTTCCTGGGAGACAGGAAGAACACTGAGCCCCTTCTTTGCAGAGCACCCTCTGGTGTTCCATCCTACAAGGAGTCCTGAGCTTGTGCAAACCACGGGAGAAAAGCGTGGCCCAATGTTAAACAAAGAAGTGTCCTTGGGGATCCCTGCTACCTTCTTGCACGTCCCATCTAAGGGCAGGATAACCAGGGTGGGGAGGTTCCTGCACACAAGGTCATGCCATTGCCATGGTGAGGAAGGGCCTGCACTGTCTCCCAGCACCTCCTCAACAGAAGCAAACCACAGAGCTGGCCTAACCATTGGATGGAGGCATTGAGATGCCAGCATCATGAAGGTAGAGGACCCGTCTCTAGAATCAGACACGCCCAACACTTCCTCCAGCCTCTGCACCTTCTTAGAATTTCAACCTCTCAGCGTCTCAGGTTCACCTACCATGAAACAGGAAAAATAAAGCTACTCCCCAGTTGTTGGGAAGAGCCAAAGAAATGATGTTCATGAAACATTAACTAAATACTGTGATGTTAACCAGCTGCTGGCTTCAACCGACAGCTTACTCTGTCAGACTCTCTGGTGACTTCCGCCTGGACAGCCCAAATAGTCCGTGTGTTGGTAAAAAGACACAGATGACACCAAAATACATTTTCTGCCACACTTTAAAAAATACCCTTTGAGTCTGGATCTAGTACATAATTGTGCAAAATTTCTTCATTCCTGTAACTTGGGCTTGATTTAGAAACACACACTTCCCTTCTCTTTGTCCTGTACGTACAAGGCCCAGCACACATATGTGCCAATGTTTGAAAATAAAGAAAGCTTTTGTGGCCCAGGGCTGTCAGATATTAAGGAAACTATATAACTTCCCTCTGATTTCTTTTTTTCTTCTTTCCGTTCCTTTTTTTTTTTTTTTTTTTTTTTCCTTGACGTTGCAAGAGTATTTGTCAGGTGCTAGGTAGAGAATAATGACAGTGTATAGAAGACATAGCCTGGGTGACCGTTCCTTTCTCGAGATGTGGATGGGTGCTTTTGAATTACAGAAAAAACTCCACTTTTTTAACTACTGAGTAAAAAGGGAAAAAATAACCACAACCCAGTGCTTTTACATTTCACATATGCTGTCTGGGTATGCAGTGCAGGGCACCGTGAATGAGTGCAGGATTTGGTATAAATCTTTTCCTATTTTGTGTTTCAGAAGGTATGCAATAGAAAACCCGTTCTAACAATAAATGCTAGTCACCTGAGGTCTATAGCTTGTTTTGTAGCTAAGAAAATAAAGCCTCCGCTCACCCTTGGCCAACTGAGTTACATTTTGTGCTATTATTAATGCATTGCAAGGCTTTTTCCATATCAATTTGAAATTATACATCTGGGAAATCCCAGTACAACGGCAGTCAACGCTTTGTTTCTCTGTGTGGCCCCTGCAATTACTAGAATGTGCAGCTATAATTTAGCTCAGGTAAAATTCAATCAGTCACCCTGAGCACAATGAAATCTCCATCTACAGAAAAAAAGAGAGAGGAGGAGGAAGAGGAGGAAGAGAAGGGAAGGGAAAGAGGGTAAGAAGGATAGAAAGAGGAAGATAAAGAAGTAGAAGGGGAAAAACCAGGAGGCGGAGGAGAAATAAAAGGAAAAACTGAAGAGGGGTTTCCTGCAAATGGCCCAGGGAGCCATAGGAGTTTCTACAACAAATTGATTAGAATATTTAAATTCTGGTTGTAATAGGAAATTTAGCTGAGGAGAAGCCGTGCTAAGCATTGGAATTAACATGAAACAGATTTAAATCTATTTTACAGCCTTCTTGGATTCGTTATAACATATAATATTCTTTGCATTAAAAATAGAAAGAGGAGAAGAAAGAAGGGAGATTTTGTTGGTGTGCTGAGTTTCACAGGGAGACGCCTGGAGATGGTGAGTAGGCCAACCTGAAAGGCACTGTCCAGTGGAAAAAACATTTATTGAGAGAAGTCAGCACATCATTTGCCTAACTTTAAAGTGGAATCCCACCATCAAAGAGCCTAGGTTCTTTAAAGAAAAAGTCTCTGATGGCTCTACTCATTTTTTTTATTTCTTTCTTTTATTGCACAACTTTTACAAGTTATATAGGAAAGACTGTGATTGTTAATCAAATATTTCTAGACTTTTGTTCCACAATCGTTTCATAGACGTCATTTAGCCAAGAGCAGATAATTTAGCAATAATTCACTTAGAGGTCAAGCATCTTCCTTCAGGCACTGATAGGCTGGTCCTTGTGTTATACACATTTTCAAGGCAATAATTTGATTTACTATAATATTTTACCAATATGTTTGTTTGCTTCTGGTCACGTGACCTTGTAAATTCACACCTTGATCTCTTCATTCTGCTCTAAATCCCCCAGTATAGATAAAATGTCTTTAAACTTTTTATTTTAAGATTCCCTTGCAGTTGTAAGAAATAATACAAAGGGATCGCATTTACCCTTGACCCGGTTCCTCCAACATCTTTCAAAACTACAGTACAACACCACCCCAGGATGTTGACCCAGACACAGGCAAGATACTGAACACTCCGGCCCCACAGGATCGCCCCTCTCTCCTTCTCATCCGTCCTCTGGCTGCCACTCCATCTTTAGCCCCTGCAAACCACTAATCTGTTCTCTATTTCCGTAATTTTGCATTTCAATGATGTTACACAAAAGTGCTCTTTTCCACCCAGCATAAATCCCTGAAGATCCATCCAAGGTATTACACACATTGGTAATCCACTCCTTCCTATTAGTGGAGTAGAGTTCCACAGCATGGATATACCAGAGTTTGCCTAACCATTCGCTGATGAAGGACATCTAGGTTGTTTCTAGCTTAGGCCTATTACAAATAAACTGCTGGCTGGGCACGGTGACTCACACCTGTAATCCCAGCACTTTAGGAGGCCAAGGCAGGTGAATCACTTGAGGTCAGAAGTTTGAGGCCAGCCTGGCCAACATGGTGAAACCTCATCTCTACTTAAAAAAAAAAAAAAAAATACAAAAATTAGCTAGGCATAGTGGTGTGCACCTGTAGTCCCTGCTACTGGGGAGGCTGAGGCATGAGTATTGCTTGTACCTTAGAAGCAGAGGTTGTAGTGACCTGAGATCACACCACTGTACTCCAGCCTGGGTGACAGAGAGAAACTCTGTCTCAAAAAAATGAAAATAAAAATAAGTAAAAAATAAAACTCTTGTATACAGTCATACATAGATTTTTATGTGGGCATATGATTTTATTTATCTGGGAAAAGTGCCTGGGAGTGAAATTATTGGGTCGTACGGTAGTTGCAGGGTTAGTTTTTTAAGAAACTGTCAAACTGTTTCACAAAATGGCTATACCATTTTACATTTCACAAGAGAAGTTTGAGTGACTCAGTTTCTCCTCATTCTCACCAGGCCTTGGTGTTGTCATTATTTTTTATTTTAGCCATTCAGATAGATGTATAATATCTCATTGTGATTTTAATTTGCATTCCCCTAATGGCTAATGATATTGAACATATTTTTATGTAAGCACATAAAAAGATGTTTGCCATCTGTATGTCCTGTGAGATGAAATGTCTCTCTACGTCTTTTGTGAATTTTCTAATTGGATTGTTTGCTCTTTTACTGTTAGATTTTGAAAACTTCTTATATATTCTAGATACTAATCATTTTTAGATACGTAGTTTGCAAATACATTCTCAATTTCTATACATTGTCTTGTCATCCTCCTGACAAGGTCCATCATGGAGCAGAAGATTTTTATTTTTATGAAATCCGATTTATCAAACTTTTATTTTGTGGCTCGTACTTTTGGTCTAGAATCTAAGGACTCTTTAGATGGCCCTAGGTTAGAAAATTTTCTCTATGTTTTCTGTAAAACTTTTACAGTTTTACATTTTACCATCTTGTATCCATTTGGCATTAATTTTTGTATAGGATATGAGGTTTAGGTTGCAGGGTTGGTTTTTTGTTTTGTTTTGGACACAGGAATGTCAAATTACTCCAGCACCATTTGTTATAAAAAAAGCTGTCTTCCTTCCATTAAATTGCTTTTGCACCTTTTTCAAAAGTAAGTTGTTTGTATTTGTGTGAGGTCTATATCTGGATTATCTATTCTTTTGCACTGATCTACACAGCTAGCCTTCTACCAATGCCATGCGGTCTTGATTACTGTAGTTACATAATAAGTCTGAAATTCAAGAGACTGCTCCCATTTTAACCTCCTTTTTGAAAATTACTTTAGCTATTTTAGTTCCCTTGTATTTCAATATAATTTTACAATAATCTTGTATATGTCTACAAAAAACCTTGCTGGAATTTTGAAAGGAATTGTGTTAAATCTTTACGTCTATTAATATTTAGGGAGAAACGATATTTTCAAAATGCTGAATCTTCCGATTCATGAACTCAGTGTGACCCTTCATTTATTTAAATATTCTTTGATTCTTTCATCAGGATTTTGCATATGCATTCTATATATGTTTTGTTAGATTTACACTTAAATATTTCATTTTAAGGGGTGGTTGGAAATGGTACTTGTTGTATTTTTAATGTCAGTTTCAATGTGTTCATTGCCAGTATATAGAAGTTTTTATATATTTACCTTGTATATTGTCACCTTGCTTGTTTATTAGTTCTAGGAGTTTTTTGAAAGATTCCTTGGGATTGTCTATACAGACCTCCATGTTATCTAATAGGGAGAATTGTACCATTCTCATCCTGATCTATATGCCTTTTATTTTATTTTCTTGCCTTATTACACTGACTCAAATTTCCAGCATAATGTTGAATAAGAGTAATAAGAACAGACATCTTTGCTTTTTTTCCAATCTTAGGGAAAAAGCATTCAGTATTTCACTACTAAATATAATGTTAGCTGGAGGATTTGTGCAGATGCCCTTTATCAAGTTGAAAAGTTGCCATCTATTTATGTTTCTCTGAGGTTTGTTTTTAACATGAATGGATGTTGAATTTTGTTAAGTGATTTTTCTGTATTGATTGACATGAGTATGTGATTTCTTTAGCCTGTTAAAATAATTAATTACATTAATTGATTTTTGAATATTGAGCTAGCTTATATCCCTGAAATAAACCCTATTTGGTCAGGGTGTATAATTTTCCATACATTGCTGAATTTTATTTGCTAATTTTTTTGTAAAGAATTCTTGCACCTATATTCATGAAGGACACTGACTTATAGTTTTCTTTTTTTGTACTGTCTACTGTTGGCATCAAAGTAATACTCACTTCATAAAGCATTAGAAAATGTTTCCTTCCTCTTTTATTTTCTAGAATAGATTGTGTAAATGTGACAATAATTCTCTAAGCATTGAGTGGAAATCTCCAGTGAAACCATCTGGGCTTGGAGATTTAATTTATGACAAATTTTAAACTATGAATTAAATTTCCTTAATAGATATAGAGCTATTCCTTGTATTCATTTTTATATTAGATGTGTTGTGACATTTTATGTTTTTCAAAGAATTAGTTCATTTAATCTAAGTTGCCAAATTTATGGACATATAATTGTTCCCAGAATTATTTTATCATTTTTAAATGCCAGTGAGGTTTGTAAGACCCTATTTTCATTCTCAGTATCAGTAACTTTTGTTTTTCTCTTTTTTTTTTTTCTTTGCCAGCCTTGCTAAAGGTTTGTCAATTTGATTGGTCTGTTCAAAAAAACAGCTTTTTGTTTCTTTGATTTTTCTCTATTGTTTTTCTGTTTTCAATTTTATTGACTTCTGCTCTTATTTCCTTCCTTCTGCTTGCTTTGCATTTATTTTACCCTTTTTCTAGATTTTTAAGGTGGGAGCTTATATTATTGATTTGACACTTTTCTTATCATACTGATATAGCCACTACTCCTTTTCTTTGATTAACATTTGCATGACGTATCTTTTTCTATCCATTCAATTGTGCTATATTGTTATATTTAAAGTAAGTTTCTTGTTGAAAGCTTATAGTTATGTCATACTTTCTAATTTGTTCCACCAATCTCTGTCTTTTAATTGATGTATTTAGGCAATTTACATTTAATGTAATCATTGATATGTTAGGTCTCATGTCTGACTTTTTTTTCCCTGCTTGTTCTTGTTGTTCTTTTTGTTTCTCTGTGTTCTTTTTCATGCCTTCCTGTGGATTACTTGAACATTTTTTAGAATTTGATTTTAATTTATCTGTAATCTTTCTTACAATAGACAGTGTAATACTGTCTATTGGTTTCATCATTTTACTAATTTAAATGAAATATAAATTATATATTTTTTTACATTCCTTACTTTCCCCTGATTATAATTATCTTTAATATATCCTTTTCTTATATTTAGAACTTTATCAGACAGTGATTTGATTTTTGTTTCAACCATTAAACACGATTTAGAAAAGTCAAGAGGAGAAACAAATTCCATTATATTTACCCATATTTTTGCTTACCTTGCTCTTCTTTGTTTTATGATGGTCCAAGATTCCCTTTTATCATTTCCCTTCTCTTAAGAGAACTCCTTTAGCCGTTCTTTTTGAGTAGGTCTGCTGGAGACAAATTATTTTAGTTTTCATTCATCTGACACTGTTTAGATTTCCTCTTTATTTCTGAAGAATATTTTAACTGAATATATGATTCTGGGTTGACAGTTCTTTTCCTTCAGCACTTGAAAAACATTCCATGGGTTCTCATTAAAAAAAAATCCAAAGTCATCAAAATTATTTCTTTCCTCTAGGTAAGGTCCACTTTTTTATTGTTGCCTTCATTTTTTTTTAATCTTTAGTTTTTAGAAATTTGATGATGCTATATCTTGGTGTAAATTTACTTGGGTTTATTCTGCTTGAGGTTCATGCAGCTTCTGGAATTTGTAGGTTTATGTATTTTATATCTATTTTGTCATCTTTTGCTAGAGAAGATAAGTTATTGTAAAGTTTTCTGTTTTGTTCTGTTGCTCTTCTCCTGGCCCTATAGCAAAAGGGCTTTCTGTCTGTGCCAACTGGCATTTCTGGGTTGTCAGCTTTTTCAGCTCCATGTCTAGTATATATGAGGCAAAAAGAAAACCCACAGAATGTACCATTGTGTCATTCCTCGGGTCCTAACATCTCTGGGCATCTACTTCCTTCTCTCTATTATTCAGAGTCTCCTTATATTTGTTTCCTATATAATGACTAGGGACTTTAGTTTACTTAGTGGAAGGAAAAGGGTGTCTACTCTGCCTCAAAATGAAAACAGCCACCAAAACATATATAAATCCGTTTGAAAAGTTTAGCCAAGCTCAAGTGTAATGTGCACATCTGTATCCCCATTTCCTTAAACAAGAAGGAAAAAAGCCACGTGGAAATGAGTGTATCTAGAGAAGGTTTTCTATCCAGAAACACTCAGAATCAATTAAGAGTCCAGGTTCCCATGCAGTAACAGGTCCGAAGCACCCACCAGTACAAGGAGTTGAAGCCATTCTCATTTCAGGAGCTGAAATTGAGCTCTCCCGGTCACAAACAGGGGCTGTTGAAAACTCACTTATGTAGAGAGCATCACAGGTGCAAGGGTGGGAAGAAGTGGGGAAAGCACCTGGACCACACGTCAAGAATAAAGAGAAAATCTTACACTTACTAGAAACAAAGATTACACGCAATTAGAATAATCACAGATTTCAAATCAGGTATAAAAAATGCCAGCACACGATGAAGTAATATCATCGGAATGTTAAAGAAAATACACTATCAATTTACAATTCTGTATCCAGACACATGATCACTCGATAATGTAGAATAAAGAAATTTCCAGACTTAGGAAAATGGAGAATTTACTAATTAAGAACCCTCCCTTGGAGGGAAGAAAGAACTACCAAAAATATGTGCTTAGCAGGAAGGAAAGCAAACCCAGAAGGAAAGGGGAGAGTATAGTATAATATGCAAGCCAAGAAATCAGTAAAAGAGAAAAAAAACATTGATAAATCTAACTGCTGATTTTTAAATAAATTTTTAAACAGAAGAAACTAATGAAAAGACTGAAGTTTGTGGATTTTTAAAATGCTGAAGCGGAAGTTCTAAATCAGTGCTATTCCCAATCCGACTGGGACATGTGTAAAAAGTAATGAGGTCGATCGTCTCCCTTGGAGAGTTTGGGAAGTACTGTTCTCCAAGCAACAAGAAGGGGAGGCTCAGGGGGAGGGGTTCATGGCAAAGTCAAAGTGCACTAAGATCCTTGTCTTTTACTGAAGGAAGTTAGAGATCAAGAATAAATTTAGATTTAATTAGAAATTTGTCCATCTGCTTCGAGGTATTAGACAAGTGTTTGCCAGGTTTTTTAAGCCATTTAAGGCTGTTTGAACAATTAGCATTACTAACAAAATAAACTCATGCCCAATGGAAGATAGTATATTTTGCCATTAAAAGTCATCAAAGCAAGTTTCTCAAATCCTAAATGTCTTGCAATTACCTTCTAATGTATTTTGCATAATTTTAGACAGAACGAACTTCCCATTTACAAAGTGAATAGCTCTAGAGTCTGCTGGTGTTTCTGGCAGATCTGAATCGCGATCCCATCCAGGAAAAGTCGATTCGGCCAGTATGAGGTATCTGGAAGCCTTTTTATGCATAGAAATGTCTTCTTGCCAAACTTCTTCCTAACGCAGCGCGGCCACTTAAGTCTCGTAAACATTCTATTGAATTTTTCAATCTAATATTTTGCAGCTTACAAATGTGCCTAACTTAATCACTTTTTAGGTTGGAAGAAAAGTAAATTCCTACATACCTCACCACTTTATGACTTCATTAATAATAAGCAAAGGTTTTAGAGGAAAGGGAGGGTTCAGGTAAGCTTTGTGGGATGGATGTGCAGGCACAGCTGGTTGTTGTTGTTATTTTATAACATTTTTCCTGGTGTTGCAAAGTAATGTTTTATATATACATATATATGTGTGTATATATATATTCATTTACTCATTATATAAAATTTGGGGAAAATTTTATTCACATCTTTTTTTTAATTGACAAATAAAAATTGTATACATTTATGGCGTGCGTCATTGTTAAAGAAATTAAGTGAAACTTACCGTAACACCACCACAGTGTCTGGAATTTTCTTTGCGGCCTTTCTTCCATGTGTAAATATGGCCACACCGCTACCATCAGCTCTTAGTGTGTCACGCACAGTGCAAAGTGCTTCATGCACACGATGTCTCAAATATTTTGCTCTTGAGGAAATGAAAACGCACTGGGTGAGTGTCTTGTCAAAGTCACACAGCCAAAAGGAGGAAGCTCCAGGATTCAAAGGAGAGTCAGGCTCCAAAGCTACAGCTTTCCCGACTAACACTGCTGTTGTCCTCTCTCCCGCCCTGAAAGGTGAATTATTGTCACACCAATGTTTCCGGTAATTCCCTGAGGTTCAGAAGTGCTCGGGAGATTGCCATGTAACAGACATGGCTGGCACGGGAACCCAGGTCCACTGATGCCACGACGGCTCTCTTCACCTTTTCCGGCCATCACCTCCATCCTGCTGGAACAGCCTCAGGACCAACACTCAGAGCTCAGAACAAGGGGAGGAAGAGAGGGGGATTTCAGGTCAGGAAGGCAGACGAGGCCACGTGGCAGGGGTCTCCTGGCCCTCCCAGGGCCCTAAGGGGATAAAAGCACAGAAGAGCAGAATAAAAAGGAAGACGGGGTGGGAAGAGGTGACACGTGGGATTCTTCCAGATTTAATAATTTTGTCAGCAGTTTTCTCACACCTAGTTTGGTAGCAATACATTTTTTAGCAACTTGCTATTATCAGTCTTTCAAAGGAGTAAGCCTAAATTTAGTGGAAGCAATGCTTATTTTCTACATATATATAACGCATTTACAACATATTTCATTAAATCACACCAGTATGATGAAAAAGGAGAAACCAGACTAAATACGGCTGGGAGTAAATGCCAGCCAGTCTGGGTCAGGCTGGACTAGCCGTGGGTGCAAGGCAGGCCCTGGGCTCTGGGAGCAAACGCCAGCCCATCCAGGTCAGGCTGCACTGGCCAGGGGTGCAGGGCAGGCCCTGGGCGTACACCCCGTCCTCCTCCCAAAGAAGCCACAGTGAATGTGTACGCCCGGCTCACATGTCCTTGGTGGTAGCACATCGAGGTGAGTGACCCCACTGTGCCCTCATGCATGGAGAAGGGAGTCTGGGAGTTGGACTGAGGATGAGCCCGGCACCGATAGCCTTGGAGGGCTCCCTAGAGACTCCAGGTCACTCCCAGAGGGTACGCTCAGGGGACCCTTACCAGGGACCCCAGGCGGCCACCCTCCTCACACTGCCAGACTAGGCCCCTCCCAGTTCCCAGCAGTCACCTCAAGGCCCTGCCCCAAATTCCCACCACAGGAGGCTTGGCAGGCCGCCCGTCTCCCACTGTGGCCACCAGAACCCTCTCTCAGAAACCAGCAAACCTGGTCTCCGCCTCCCTCCTAGCCTTGTCTCTGTCCGCCTGTCCGGAAGCCTCCTCCCCTCTGGCTCGGCTGGGTTCTTCCAGCTGCCCTCAGACTTGACAGGGGATGATGTCCTTTCTGTCCCCTCCATTCCTAACCAGCACTGAGCTCTGAACCACGCCCTGGGTCACACTGCAGGGAGTGTTGCCCTGGGTCACACTGCAGCTCTGCAGGGAGCCACTGTGCCCCTAGCCGTGACCCTCCCTCTGCAGCGGGGAGAGGGCCGTGGCCTTGCAGCGCCTGCAGCTCTGAGGCCCCAGTCCTCGCTGGGCTCCGTGGGGTCACCTCAGTCTACCATTGTCCCTGGACTCTTTGGCCCTCTCTGTGCAATGCTCCTCTCCAGGACATCACAGCTTGGGTTCTCTTGTCTCCTGGTTTTTACTCAAATCTCACCCTCTCAGCGAGGTTCTTCTGCAACCCTGTCTGGCCTTGACACCCACACACAGCCTGCCTGCAGCCTTGTTGGCTTCCCTGGTCCCCTGAATGCCCCTGAATGCCCTGTGCACCTCGGTTAATTCCTGTTTCTCCAGGATGGACTGGAAACTCCACCAGGGCAAGCACTGGGGACTGATTTGTTCACGTTTGTGCATGCAGCCCCTAGAAAGTTCAGGTCTACCATAGGCACATCGTGTGAGGGGTGAATGAACTTGGTTTTCGGGCACTGCCACCACTGAAGAATCTGGGACTCACCTGAGTCTCATTGGGCTTAGAGCAGGAAGCCGTCCACCTACTTGACTTGGCCCTCGCTGAGCGCTATTTATACTGCACATAAACCAACCTTTTCGTTTTAAACTTTGGGAATGCACCTGAACAAATTTGTTTGTGGTTGTAGGACATAATGTAAATGTTAACAACCTTGTAAAACTGCAGCTGACAGAAAGCAGGATGTGGAAGAAAAGGTAGGAGTGTTAATATCCTCATCTTATAAATGAGGGAGTCGAGCTGAGGGAGAAAGAAATCGAGGATTAAGGGTGATTTCTTTATTTAAAGTCACAAAGGCAACCATAAGAAAAACTAAAAATAGTAATAGCAGGCCAAGCACAGTGACTCACACCTGTAATTGCAGCACTTTGGGAGGCCAAGGAAGGTGGATCACCTGAGGTCAGGAGTTCGAGACCAGCCTGACCAATATGGTAAAGCCCCATCTCTACTAAAAATACAAAAATTAGCCAGGCATGGTGGCGGACACATGTCATCCCAGCTGCTAGGGAGGCTGAAGCATGAGAATTGCTTGAACCCAGGAGTTGGAGGTTGCAATGAGCCAAGATCGCGCCATGGCACTCCAGTGTGGGTGACAGAGCGAGACTCCCTCTCGAATAAATAAATAAATAAATAAATAAATAAATAACAGCAATGCCAGGCACTGTGAGTCGACCAAGAGCAGGAAGTTGGAGCACACTCGGTCCCCATGTTTCACATGGGGGTACACACCCACCTGAGCACCACCCACGCTGCTGTATTAAGGAGACGTGCAATGGTGACGGCTAAAGCGAGAGAACCACTCTTTCCTCCCTTCTAGGGCTGGTGGGCAACGCAGGGCAAGAAGGGCTTTTTCTCCACGAGGTCCTCCTGCAGCCAGGACCGTCCCCCTCCCTGCCTGGTCATTCCCAGCCTGCTGCCCTCTGTTGGGTGCCCCCGGCTGCTCCTCCAGCCCATCTGATGGGGAGGAAGGGGAAGAATAAGCAGTTTCTTTTCAAGGATGTGACCCAGAAATTTCACATTTTTGCTTCTCACATCCCAGTGGCCAGATCTAGTCACAGGGCCACCTCGAGCTGCACCTGAAACGTGCTGGGGGAAGAAAGAATTGATGCAGTGAGTTAATAGATATTATACAAAGCTATAAACAACAACAACAAAATACAGAGTGCAGTATTAAGATTTACATGGGTCTGTCAGTCAGGACAGGCTAAATTGTGCTGTTAATAAATAATCAAAAAAAACCTCAGTGGCTTAAAAGCTTTTTTAAAGATTTTGTCCTTGTTCGGGCTACATGCTCAACTTGGGGCTCTGCTCACACTGTCCGGAGTCAGGGACGCAGGCTGGCAGACCTGGCGATTGTAGCAAGGGAAAATAAATAACGAGAAATCATGGTTAGAGGTCAAATTGTGTCCTTCAAAAGATATCTTGAAGAACTAACTCCCAGTGCAGCAGAGGGCAACCTTATTTGGAAATGGGGTTGCCGCAGATTCCTAATTAAGATGGGGTCGTACTGGATGAGGGTGGGTCCTACATCTAATATGACCAGTGTCCTTATTAGCAGAGAAGACACAGAGACACGTACACACAGGGAGAACGCCACGCGAAGACAGAGGCGGGGCGGAGTGATGTGTCCAGCAACCAAAGGGCCGAGGACTGCTGGAAGCCACAGGAACTGCAAGAGGTGGGAGGGATCCTCCCCTAGAGGCTTCAGAGGAAGCATGGACCAGCATATTCCTGATGCCAAACTCACATCACACATTCATGTGTTGAATAAATGTTCACAGTGCACCTGAAGCAGTCTCCAGCCCGGACAGTGCTGGAGACCCAACACGCCTGCTCCTAAGGAGACCTGGACAGGTGCACAGGATCTGCTGGACGTCCGGGCTGTGTCTCTCACCACGCTCGCAAGTCTTCTAGAGGCATTTGGTGCCTAAACTCAGGCTTAAAGGGTGAGGAGGAATTAACTAAGTGAAGTAATGGGAAAGAATTCCATCAAAACAGAAAGAACAGGAAGTAAAGGAATAAATGGTAGCCATTGTCATAAAAGCGAAGGCACATGGAGCAAATCAGTATCTCACTCTCCAGGCACACACGCACTTACATGGGCTCACATACACACCACCCCTGTCCCCAGCGTGAGAGAGCGCTCTCCTGGAGTTCACACCTCTCCTCTCCTGAACCTGCAGCAGAGCTGCATGCAGCCCCTCTGGTGAGCCAAAAGGACCCCAGTGCCCCAGGATGAGGCCCTTGCTGTTATTAGGAGGGCACTGAGGGTCCGGGACAGTGCCTCAGACAATGGCCACCCTTCGATTGCATTCAGACAAGTGTGGAGTCAAAGAGGGGCAGGGAAGAAAGGAAAACATTGGAAGAGGTTTGTTATCTACCTCTCAACCTAAAAATCTCAGCTACATTGTCACTTCCTCAGGGAAACCTCACAGAGTTCCCTATTATTGGTTCCCATGGCAGCAATGCTTGCCTCTCTCCTTGGTGAATTTGTCACTCAGATTGTTACCCATATATCCATGCAATTATTTAATTATAATGAATGGAAGGATGGCTAAATGGACGGATGAGTTGATGGATGGATGAATACCTTTATAACGCACCCGTCCAACACCCAATTCAAAAACCAAATACTCCAGCAGAATTAGAGGAGACCTGACGCCTCTCTTGAGCGCTAAAGGGCTCCGATGCAGCACCTACCGGCTCTTGGAAAAATGACTTGCAGTTCCTCATACTGAACTAACTTGGTGCACTTCAGAAAAGTCCCTAAAAGACCCTGTTCCACTTATAGAATATCACATCGAAGAACGCAGCGTAGTCTGTAGCTGATTTGTGGAGCTGATACCACTTGGACTTGTTTGTAGAGAGTTCTGGCAGGGAGTGGGACTTAAATTATCCATAAAAACCTGCTATCTTCACACCAAGCCAGTAAGTCTCCACGCTCACGGAGAGTCATATAGCCGAATCGGTCTCGGTTCCAATAATAGATATGAGCATTTTGTTTGAACTTAAGCCAAATAACGAGAAATTCTCCCATTCCCTTTACACAGGCATGGGACAGGTCAGAGGGCAACCGGAGTGTATCGACAAGAGCATCGCAGACACAGAAGAGGCACATCGGTGCCCCGCGCCATCGTCACGCCGTGCCCCGGGTGAAATGCACGCCGATCGCGGCAGACCACGTTTTCACTCCACTTCAGCTGCCGGCCGCTGGAACTATCACTTCCCTGTAATTGGGCTCACACTCTGCGATTGGCGATTTCTTCAGAGACCTCAGATTCAATTAAGTCTTAAAGCTCAGCACAGAGCTAGACCATGAATATAAGATGTCACATTAATATGAAATTTTTCCAGTCAAAATAGAAGGATTACTTCAAAGCCACAGTCCACACAGGCGCCGGTGATACCAGCTGGCATTTGCCATACAATTTGCTCTGTGGCTCCTACTGTCTTCACGGTGGAAGCACTTGGGGCCAGGGCAGGGTAGAGGTCATTAATTCTCTCCCCGGCACGGCTAACGACCCCACTCCAGAGACCACAGCACCCTGTGTCACAGGGGGGAGGCCATTGTTCCTGCGGCTTCCGTGCCCTCAATTCTAGTTTCAACCTGACTGCCCCACATCTACGCAGGGTTTTGAGACGGGCCATTGCTAGTCTGTTCTCCGGTGTGAGATTCAAGGCCTTCCCTGGAGACAGCTGTCAGACCGACCAGCGTGGCTCATGAACTTGCCATGTCTGGCCACATTCTGCCCCATCTACAGATCTGTCAGCAGCTCCTGGGACACTGTACCCAACTCTGGGACCTGTACTCCAGGCCAGGAGGTTCCCTTGTGTGTGGAAAAGAGAGTCACACTTACCGCCTCATTCCTTCCTTAGGCGTGTCACATGACACACAGGGCGGCTAGGAAGGAATCACTCAGTCCGGGATCGGCACAGACACGTGGGAGCAGGGGACATCAGACATTCAGCCCGCTGGGGGACACTTTTTTTCAGAGGTTTTGGATATGAACCTAGAACGTACAGATTGAGAAACAAAGATGTCAAGGCTTCTAGCCCAGGACATCCCTTGCTCAGGGGTTAGGAGCGTGGGTCTGGAATCAACATCACAAGTGACCTGACCCTGCCACATCCTGGCTGTGAGACCCGGGAGAAGTCACTCCCCCAGCCAGAATAACTGAGAGCCTCTGCTTTGTCCGCGTCTGTAGTGAGCTGTACAGTATTACGTGGCTCCCAGCGCTCTTTAGGGAATTAAACGAGTTCATGCTTCTCGGCGGCTGAGCACAGCGCGGGGCATGCAGGAGGCTGTCTGTAGACGTGGTGATGTATGACTTGCTTATCAGTCCATTCATGAGAAACCAGGACTGCTGAGGACTAGCCTCCTACTCCAAAACTGTTCTCAGCCGGGTGCAGGCATCTCTGGCCTGCTAAGGAAATAAGGAAGTCACAAGAATCGCTAGGAGCCTATTTTAGGTGACTCAAGAAATTGCTAAGGGGCTGCCTCCTCAGGGTAACCAAATAGCTGGAAGATGAGAGCTGGAAGATTTATTTCCCTCCGTAAACCCTAAAGAATCTTCTATTCTCTACTCACATTAATAAAGTTATTGCAAAAACATATTTCAGAAAACGAAGTCTGCTTGAGGGCATACGAGAGACTAATAAAATCAGGCGTCAGGTACTTCAATATACATGAAGAGGGCTCATCTCATGTTAAGTGTTCTTACCAGCAGGAAAAAAAAGAGGGAGAAAGAGGAAGGAAAGTTCCAGGGAACGCGGCGGTGTGTGGGTTACCTAGACTGGTGATGGTGTCATGAGGGTTCGAATATGTCCAGACTCATCGAGCACACATTAAATATGTGCAGATGTTTTTGTGTTTCATTTATACCTCAATAAAGCTTTTGAAAAGGAACACATAAATAAAACCCTGCCTTAAAAAGTTTGTAAACTTGTCAGATATGCCCAGTGTCTCCCTGGCCCTGGCCTGGAGCCTTCCTCTGGCTTTGCTGGGCAGACACAAGAGAGAAGAGAAGGGGAAGGAAGGGGAGGAGGCCCTTTTTCCACTGAATGTAGGGAAAGCCTGACCCCTAACAGTGAGGAGAAACAGACTCTTGTCTTCCATCTTAAATTTGTTGGTTCATTTTATTTCAAGAACTCCAAGGACCAGACCTCCTGTTTCTAGGCCACAGGGCAGGGTGGAAGAAATGTTACCGTCAGAGAGTAGGACATCTGCTAATGTGCAGGGACGTTCTGGAGGTCTCAGTCTCCACGCACCACCCTCTGCGGGTCTAAGTGGCATGGTGGCACGTCCAACTTCACCCCCAGATCTCATTTCCTCACGACTATGACAAATACAACAAAAATATCACGTGGGACTGAAACAAAAATCAGAAGGTGTAAGGGCATCAATTTGCGAAAGTTAAAACTGAAGTCAATTACTTTTCTTTCTTTCCTCCTTTTTTTAAAGATAGAATCTGAAACTCAAATTACACCAAACACATAATATCAAAGCCCTTGAACTAGAATTAAGCCAAACTCAGCTTGAAGCCCTGAAGTCTTTAGGTAAAGTGAAGTGAAGGCACAAAAGTCCACAGCCTTTCTCTCTCTCTACAGAGGCTGTAGGGGAGAGCGAGGGAGGGATCGTTCTATTTAAGGTGAGGATCTCAAGCCCAAGAGCATGTTGGATATTCACTTGTTGCTTGAAGACTTGCAGACACAGGGACAGGCAAAAGAACGACACTCCATTTATGTGTGAAAATTCATGTCACCAAGAAATCAGTTGAAAGTGGGAGGTGGGGCCAATATCAACTCGCCCTTTGGTCCTGGGCTTTCAGAACACAGTGATATGGGTGACAGTGGCCATGCTTGCATCACTCAAAAACACACACACAGGGCCTACCATGAGCCAGACACACGGTGTGTGAACAATCATGGCCCCTGCCTGCATGGATGTCACAAGCTGTGGGGTGGGAGACACTGATTACACATACCTACAAGAACAGAAGAAATACCAAAACACTAATAATTAATAATAGTATCTGCTGATTACTGATCATCCACTGAGTCAGTCTTCAAAGTGAAGTGCTACACTTGGGTGCCCTCGGCATTGGGTTGAATCACCCTGAATCGTGTAGATGTCTTGTTCCATTTGGTGCTGCTATAACAGAGTACCAAAGACTAGATAATTTGAAATCAACTGAAATGTATTTCTCACCCCTCTGATGGCGGGGGGTCCAAGATCAAGGTGCCGGCAGGTTTGGTTGTCTGATGAGGGCTGTCCCCTGCTTCCAAGATGGTGCCTTGAACGCTGTATCCTCCAGAGGGGAGGGACACTGTGCCCTCCTGTGGCAGAAGAGCAAAAGAGAGGAAACCTATTCCTGCATGCCCTGTTTATGGTGGCGTTTATCCATGAATCCAACCTAAACAGCTCTCATTAGGCCCTACCTTGTAACACTGTTTCACTGGGGATTAAGTTTCCAAAACAGGACCTTTGGAAGACACACTTAGACCTGAGCAGTAGGTAATTTGGGGCATCGTGAATGTAATGCTTTAGTGAGCTGGCAAACAGTGAGACAGCTGCCTATTTGCTGATATTTTCATTTTTTAGATATTTTTGTCTTTTTAAAATTTTGCTTTTATTAACACATTATTGTACATGTATTTATGGGGTAGAGTGTGGTGTTTCAATACATGTATACATTGTGTAAAACTCAAATGTGTACTTAATATATCCATCACTTGTACATGTATCATTTCTTTGTGGTGAGAATGTTCAAAATCCTTTCCTCTAGCTATTTTGAAATACATAACACAATATTATTAACCATAGTCATCCTACTATACAATTGAGCAACAGAACTTATTCCTGCCACCCTACTGTAGCTTTGTACTCTTTGACCAATCTCTCCCCAACCCCCTGTTCTTCCTCACCTCCCCAGACCTTGGTGACCATTACTCTACTCTCTACTTCTTGATTATTTTTTTGAGATGGAATCTCACTTTGTCACCCAGGCTGGAGTGCAGTGGCACGATCTTAGCTCACTGCAACCTCCGCCTCCCAGGTTCAAGCAATTCTTGTGTCTCAGCCTCCCAAGTAGCTGGGACTACTGTCATAAGCCACCACGCCCGGCTAATTTTTTTTATTTTTAGTAGAGATGGAGTTTCGCCATGTTCGAGATCTGCTCTCTACTTCTATGAAACTGACTTCTTTAGACTCCACATGTGAGTGAGATCATGTACTGTCTGTCTTTCTGTACCTGACCAATTTCAGTAATGTCCTCCCAGCTCATACATGTTAGAAATGAGAGGATTCATTCTTTTTATGAGTGAATAGTATTCCATTGTGTATATATATTTCAGAAACTATAGGGTAGAGCACTCTGTGTTTGCATAAGCCAAAGAAAGGACAAAATTCCATAAGATTAACACTCTACCCGGCAATTGTCCAGCGTGTGTGTGTGTGCATGTGTGTGTGTGCGTGTGTGTGCGTGTGTGTGTGCATGTGTGTGCGCACATGTGTGCACGCGTGTGTGTGCGCGTGTGTGTGTGCACGCGTGTGTGGGTGTGTGTGTTGGGGTTCAGTGTGGGTAGAAAAGAACCTGTTTGTGGTGAGAGCCTTCATTTTCAAACACTCTTCTGAAAATACTGCCTACAGTACAGAAATAAAGAAATAGAACTCACTGATCTACATTAGCTTGAAGATTTCTAATCAAAACGCCAAAAAGGAGGAATTAGAGGCCACTGTCTGATTTCACAACAAAAGATGCAGCTGTTCCATGATCATTGCAGGGAGACGGAGACATGTAGGATTGCCTATATCTTACCAGCAAGGTGTATACTATATTTGGATTCCAGGAAGAAAAATGGAAGAATTATGCAGACATATACTGGTAGGTGGCCAGGTTTAGGAAAACATGTAGCTGCTTCTCAGTGCCCTTATTGCCCATAAAATAACATTTCACATGGTCAACAGCTCAAATTTATGTGGACCCTAAGGGGTAAATTTCCAGTGGCATGAATGGAGACTCACTTGTGCAATTATCATTATTGTTAATAGAAATTGTGTGTTAACAGCTCACTCAGTGCCCCTTGTTGAGAATAAATCGTGTGTGTGTGTGTGTGTATGTGTGTACCCTAATATCTCTAACTGCCCCATCTCTGACAATAGAAAAAAATTGATACATGCAAACCTACTTCTATTTCTCAAGTCATATTTCTGTAAGTATTTCCTCACTGATACTTTTTAAATCCATCTTTTAAAAGAAAGGGAGGAAAAGTACTGAAAAGCTAAGGTCAAGCTATAACCTGATTCATATTATAATTATCATATAACACTATAGTGTAGATAAAAGGACTCCATAGTTGTCTTTTTCAAATGAAAGTGTGAGGTTTTCTGACACCAGCTGACAGTGTGTTTACTTTCTAAATCTCAGAAGAACATGCAGCGGAAGAATCTTATAGAAATGTTACAACGACAAATGCTTGGGTAGTTGTACTAAGATTGCATAGTTGAGGTAGAAGGAATACAAATTACCAGCAAGGTAAATAATACATTCTATAAGTGTTTTAAGAGTATGATTCTAATGGAAATTAACAATATATGAAATGAGAACTTCAGATTGGTTGGAGCACCTGTTACCAGACCTCCAAACTCTGCACCTGAAAAGCATGAAACAATTGCTTTGATGAGACACATTGAGATCACAAAATATTTCACAGTCTCCAAAATCAACATCAATATAATGATTAAGCACAAAGGCTACTAGAGGCTTCTAGAATAGAGAATGGCAGATGAATAAATGAATGTAATGCTCAAGAGAACTGTAAATGGAAGGACCACAGCAGGTGCCCTGCTTAGGGTCAGGGTTAAAATTAGGGAGATGATTAGATAGTCGGGGGGGGGAAATCTATAGATTTGCCAGGAAAAGGTCCATAAACATTAAATGACTGGCTGGAAAGAAAAAAAAAAAAAAAGAACTAGAGACTTGGGCAAAGGGACCTGAGATAAGACAGTGGCCACGAAAGAGAAAATGGAATTCTCCTTCAACAGAGCAGGTAGCATTGAAGGCAGCTTCTCCCAGGTGCCTGCATGAGTTCCTGGAAGGAATGGAGGGAGTCACGGCCTGAGCAGCAGGTGGCAGGGCTGGCCTTGCATGCACAGGTACGAGAGTTGCTCTTGGTGGCTTCCAGGAAGTGCTGAGAGGCATTTGCTCACCGAATGCTGATGGAGAAGGAAGGAGGGAGCAGCTTCCTGCTAAAGACGGTGGATTAAGCCCACATGTTCACATTGGCTCCCTACTGAAACCACTCTAGTGTGAGAGGAGAGCAATGAAAAAACAAGAGGGGGGACCATAAACCCACGAGGACAAGGAGAAGGGGAGAGATGTCAGCAGCAAAATGTGGGAAGCAATAAAGCAGATGGAACAACAGCAATCGTCTTAGCAGACCCAAAAGTGCTGAAGTGAGCCAGGAGTGTGGAACAGCCCAGAGCAGGCTGATGTGTGGCCAGAGCCTCCCACCAAAGCTCAGAAGCTGGCAGCTCCTGCAACCTCTGGAGGTGGGGGTGAGAATAGATCTGAAATAAGGACAATTGCTTGAAAGTCTGTTGAAGAAGCAAGTACATATTTTATGTGCAAAAGGAAGAAGAAAGACTAAATACTCACTTCCATAGGCATAAAAAAAGGCTTCCATCTTACCCAGATGCTAAATATAACTACCCAGCAACATGAACTACAGGGGACAAGGTCACATGTCAGAGGACACCAGGGGGGTGCCATCAGCAAAGCCCAGACTGCACTGAACTCTAGGACAGACTACCCAGCTTCCTCATCAAACACCTCACAAAGAAAACAGAGAGGTGCAGGGGGAGAAGACAATTTAGAGATTAAATGATATTTAAGGGACATATTAATCAACTGCAATGTATGGATTTTATTTGAATGCAGATTACAGAATCAACCAGACCAACAGTAAAAATTATTTATGAAGCAATAAAGGTAATTGGACTTCCAGGGGTGGAGTTTGGAGGCAGCGTGTGGGAGTTGGCATTTCAGGCAGAACCGTCAGGTAGGGCAGCTGGTGGGGCCGGTGCCTGGAGAAGGCTGGTGCAGACAGCAGGAGAGCAGAGGCCACGAGGCTGGACCACACCAGGCAAACCCGAGAAACTGAAGGAAGCTGGCATTGCTGAGAAGACAGAGTGGGAGGTGGAGGAACAGGAGAAAAGGCAAAGGTCCAAGTCACATGGGCCTGGTAAGCTGTTGTGAGGGCTTTGGACTGGCAGCCGATGTGGTCTGATTTAGGTTTGTAAAGAACCAATCTAACTGCTGTGTTGGGAGTGGACCAGATGAGGACAGGGTGGAACAGGGAGAGTGGGAGAGGGGAGGAGAAGACTTCTAGGCTATTCTGCCAGTGAAAACGACCAGCTTTCTTTATTGACTGGACATGGTTGGAAGATAAAGAGAGGTTACAAGGATACCACCAATGTTTTCAATGTGGGTGTAGCATGGGTGGTGGTGGTGGGGTGGCAGCAATCAGATGTTCAGTTTTAGACAAATTGTGGTTGAAACTCCCAGTAGGTAGCTATTATGAGTTGAATTATATTCCCCAAAAGATATGATGAAGTCCTAACCCCCATACCTGTGCATACGACCACATTTGGAAATAGGGGGTCTTGGCAGATGTAATCAGATTGAGAATAGGTCATCTGGGTGGGTCCAAATTCAATATGGCCTGCCGTAGATGTAAAAGGAGGAAATGTGTGGCAGGGACACACAGGGAGAATGCCACGGGGAGACAAGCAGAGGCCAGAGGACACAGCTGCAGACCAAGAAAGGCCAAGTGTTGCCAGGAGCCACCAGAAGCTGGAAAGGCAGAAGTATACCCCCTAGATCCTGCAGAGGGAGCACGGGTCTGCCGACACCTTGATCTTGGACTGCTGGCCTACAGCACTGGGTGAGAGTCCATTGCTGTTGTTGAAGCCACCAGCTCATGGTACTCTTTTGGGGCAGCCCTGGGAAACCATCTGCATGGGCGTGCTATGTAGGAAGTGGGGCATGAGAGGCTGGAGTCAGGAGCAAGGTCTGCACTGAGACATAAACCTGGGAATTTTTAGCACAAGGACAGTATATAAAGCAAGAGACAGAATGAGAGCACCAAGGGAATGGGGTGTGGAACAAGAGGGAAAAGGGCCCAGCACCAGGGCTTAGAGCACCTTGGGGCTGAGTGGCAGGGAGAAAGGAGGAACCAGCAAGGACACCAAGAAAAGCAAAGGAAGACAAGGTGCGGGCGTCTCGGAAACCAAGTGCAGAAAATGTATCAAGGAAATGCAAATAATTAACTTTGCCAAATTCTTTCAAGTTGAATCAGTAACAGGAATGTAGAAATATAAATCAAACCACACACACCAGGAAAATAAAACAATCACACAAGAAGTGAAATTCAATCCTAGTACACTATATGGTTCAGCTCTAAATAATGTATTTTCAAGTCTCGGCAGTGTAACAGTGGACTATTGATCAAACCAAAAAGGCACCATGTAGCTCAATTGGGAGAATACTGGCAAGAGATATACAAATGAGGTGGAGAGAGGAGAGAGAGACAGGTGTAAGGTGGCAATGTTTCTCTCCATAGTAGAAAGTCATGTAATATCTAGACCTTGAAATACAATAATTGTCATTAGGATGAGGAAACTGGAGGAGTAATTCAGGGACAGCCTTTTTCCCCCATAATAAGCCTTTTGGAAGTATTTACCTTTTAAAAATTATGTATATTGATATGGTTTGGCTGTGTTCCCTCCCAAATCTCATCTTGAATTTCCACATGTTGCGAGAGGGCCCAGGTGGGAGGTAATTGAATCATGGTGGTAGGTCTATCCCGTTCTGTTTTTGTGATTGTGAATAATTCTCATGAGACTTGATGGTTTTATAAGGAGGAGTTTTCTTGCACAAGCTCTTTCTTTGCCCACTGCCATCCATGTAAGGCGTGACTTGCTCCTCCTTGCCTTCTGCCATGATTGTGAGGCCTCCCCAGCCATGTGGAACTGTGAGTCCATTAAACCTTTTTCCTATATAAATTACCCAGTCTCAGGTATGTCTTATCAGTAGTGTGAAAACAGACTAATACAATATTAAGAAGAGAGCTGGGTATCCAAGTGGACTTAAAAACTGGCAGATACTCTTCCATACTTCAGCACTGCAGCCTGAAATTGTCCTGGAATGCTCAATGTCTAAATTGCAGTGGAAGTAATTCACGTTTGATTTGCTTTAAACAGTATTTTTTCATAACAAAATTTCATAACGTAACTTACAGTGCTTGCCCTAGATTTCAGATAATCTCAGGATTTCTAGAAAAGGGAATGTACCACCTGCAATATTCCATAACATGATCTGGGAACATTTCTGTTTGCACTGATTCAGGAGTTGTGCTAGTTCTTTTCCTTGAATGTGCATGTCACTTCTCTTTCAAAGTATTCAAAGCACTTTGCAGATTCCATTTCATTAATTGTCACAACATCCTGAGCTGCCATCTGGGCTCACAAGTGGGGAAGACAGAAAGTGAGGCAAGGAGAATTGACATCACTGGACCCAAAAGATGGCAAGAAGGCTAGCTTCTTTAATGGCAGTGAGGTTTCAGGGACAAGAATAAAATTCAACTTATCTACTTTTTTTTTTTTTTTTTTTTTTTTTTTACCAGTCTGGACCATCACTTTCTTATGTCAAACTTGAACTAAAACAGGTGAACAGCTTCCTTAAGAATGTTAGAAAGACAAATTTTACCTAAACTGACAAAAACATACTTTTGAAGTAAGTTGCCTGAACTGTGGTTCTATGAATTATTTATCTAAGAAATGTTAACAAGTCTAGGAAAAAAAAAAGAAGTGTTTGATATTAAAAAAAAATTGGGGGATAGCCAAAAACCATCTTGAAAGAAGAAGAACAAAGTTGGGGGACTCTCACTTCCGGATTTCAAAGCTTATGACAGAGCTACAGTCATCAGAATGGTGTAGTACTGGCATAAGGACACATCTGTGGGCCAATGGAATTTAGTAGAGAGCCCAAAGAGAAACCCCCATATATGTGGCCAAATATTTTTTTTTTTTTTTTGAGATGGAGTCTTGCTCTGTCACCCAGATGGAGTGCAGTGGCATGATCTCAGCTCTCTGCAATCTCCACCTCCTGGGTTCAAGCCATTTTCCTGTCTCAGCCTCCTGAGTAGCTGGGATTACACGCACACCACCACGCCCAGCTAATTCCTGCATTTTTAGTAGAGATGGGGTTTCCCCATATTGGCCAGGCTGGTCTCAAGCTCATGACTTCAGGTGATCTGCCTGCCTCAGCCTCCCAAAGTGTTGGATTACCAGTGTGAGCCACCATGCCTAGCCACCAAATCATTTTTGACAAAGGTGCCAAGACCATCCAATGAGGAAAGGACAGTCTCTTCAACTAATGGCACTGGGACCAGTAGATACTCACATGCAAATTAATAAATTGAACCCTTATCTCACACCATATATAAAAATTTACTCGAATCACAAAACTGAACATAAGAACTAAACTGAAAACTCTTAGGATAATGCATACAGGAAAAGTTTTATGGCATTGGGTTTAGCAACGATTTTTCTGATATTATGCCAAATGCACAGGTAACAAAAGAAAAACTAGATAAATTTGACTTCATCAAAATTAAAAGCTTTTGTGCATCAATGAACACTATCAAGTGAGTGAAAAAGCAATCCACAGAATGGGAGAAAATATTTGCAAATTATATCTGATAAGGAATTAACATACAGACTATATTACCCAGTCTGTAACAGCAGCAGAAAACAACTCAATTCAAAAATGGGCAAAGAATATGAATAGGCTTTCTTTAAAGAAGATATACAAATGGGCAATAAACATGAAAAGACTCTCAACATCACCAGTCATAAAAGAAATGCAAATCAAAACCACAATGAGACACCACTTCACACCCATTAGGATGGCTGTTATTAAAAGTAATGGAAAATAACAAGTATTTACGAGGATGTGAAGACATTGGGATCCTTGCTTACAGGAATACAAAATGGTGCAACCACTGTGGAAAACAGTTTGATGGGTCCTCAGAAAGTTCAACATAGAATGGCCATATAATCTAGCAATTCCACTTCTAAGTATATTCCAAAAAGAGTTAAAAGAAAGGATCACACAGATACTTGTATATCAATGTTCACAGCAGCATGAATTATTCACAATAACCAAAAGGTGGAAACAATCCATCAGTGGATTAATGGACAAACAAAGGTGGTGTGTGCACACAATGGAATATCATTCAGCCTTAAAAAGGAAAGGAATTCTGACACACACAACAGCACAGATGAACCCTGAAGGCATCACGCTAAGTGAAATAAGCCAGTCACAAAAAGACAAATACTGTAGGATTTCATCACATTAGGTCCCTAGGGTTGTTACATTCATAGAGACAGAAAGTAGAATGGTGGTTGCCAGGGGCTGGGGGTGGGACAAATGAGGAAGTCTTGTTTAATGAGCTGAGAGTTTGTGTTTGGGAAGATGAAAAATTCTATGTGGTGGTGATAGTGTGAATGTGCTTAACACTACCAAACTGCATACTTAAAAATTGTTCAACGATCCATTTTATGTTATGTGTATTTTATCACAGAATAAATAAACAGAAATGTTGTGCAACGCTATAGACCACGTCCATCTTGGAAAGTCACGATGTGTATTGAATCTTGTCATAAAGAACTCCATTTAGCCGTGTTTGGCCCAGTGTTTCTCAAAGACACTGAGCAGGGTCTGTTTATTTCTGCACGTGGGCAGTGGTCAGAGGGATTCCAGTTTCAGAAGTGGCTCTCGGGAGATTTTACAGCACAGAGGGTTGAAGTCACTGCTAAACTGATGCACGCAGTCAAATTAAAGAGTTTATTAGGGCAGCATTTTTGAAGCAGAACAAAACAGTTGCATGTAAAGATGGTTCTGAAGATCCCAAGAGAAGAAACAAAGGGGGATTGGTTTGGGGAGGAAAAACAGAAAGGTGCTCCTCTCCTAAAGAAGTCATCATTCCTGTATTTTTGTTTTCCTTGCTGACAAAACATGGAAGAAAATCCATGCCATGAGGTATGAAGCAGAAGTCATGCCCAGCACTTCTTAGAGTAGCAAAGGAGAAGTGGCAAAGCAAAAGCATGTTTGGGGGGACTGGAGGTGGCAATTGGTGTGACTGACAGCCAGATGATCTCAGGAGCGACAGCACGCACGAGCCCCTAACACGCTCAGGAGGTCAGATTTCCGAGGGTTCCATCATCTCGAAGTGGCTTCCCAGCCAATTCGGAGCCCGTGGTTGATCTGTTTCTGGGAAGGGTAAGAACTCGGGGCCTCAAACCTTCTGCCCTCCAGGCTTTGAAGTGATCACTCCTTCCTCACTGTGAGCCCCATTCTGGTGAAATGCACAAATGATCCTAATGCAATCGCAATGCCATATGTTCTTTTCAGTCAGTGGTGGGAATTCCTGAAAAAGCAAAATTAAAAATGGGGGCAGGGACCCTTTCATTGGTGCAGCCGAACTCTACAGCTGCGGCTGCAAAAAAAAGCCAAGACAAAAACTGGAGACTGCGCCCCAGGCCAGGCCAGGCCAGGCCAGGCCAGGCCAGGCCAGGCAGCGGCTGGGATGGAGCCCGGCCCGGAAGGCTGCGGAATCAATGGCACACACACAGCGGCGCGCAGGTCTCCGTTCCACAGGGAAGGCCCCTGGGATTTGCAGAGTCTCAGGAAAGCCTGCAGGCCGATGGGCCCTCTGCACTTCCTGTTTGGTTACTTTGCATCTTTCATCTCTGATGGACCCCGACACGTGGGCCTTCCCCAACTGCCCCACGTGTGTCTACCCTCGACCCTCAGGACGCAGGGCAGGACATGGCGATTGGCTCTTACGAGCGGCTCTTCTACAGCTGTCCAATTGATGAGCACTGAGGGTGCACACTTGGCGGCCACTTCTGAGTTATACCTAATTGTGCTTACAGCTGGAAAGGAAAAAAAAAAAACACCTGCTCTTCCCTCTCTTCCCCTCCGTCTCTCCTCCCTTCCTGGGTGCACTGCCCTGCAAGGGCCCGTCTTTGTTATCAAACGTGGGGTGCACCCAGCTTACCCCACTCATAGTACTCTCCAAATAGGTGCCTTTTCAATGGCAAAATCCAATGGAAACAAATTCAGTCCAAGGGTCAATTATGGGCTTATTTTCATATTTATGGATGGAATACTTTTCCCCAAAAGACGTTAATGATAGCCTAAAGCACAGGCTAATCAAAACACCAGCCACTGAATGGGAAGAAGGCAAAGGAAGCGCGTGCTCCGCCACTCTCCGCACGCGGAATGGTTACATCCTGCACAGTTTCCCACCTCAATCTCTTTCCAAATGAATGCTTTCTAAAATGTCTTGACAAAAGTCAGCATCTCCACCAAAAAAAAAAAAAAAAAATCTTATTATTCCCCATTCTCCATTCTCCACTGGCAGAAATGACAACCTGGAACAAATCACATCTTTTGGTGTGGGCCTGTTAGCCGTCTGTCTTGGAGAAAGCCGGCAGCGCAGTCCCTGCAGGTCACCTCTGCGGTGCTATTTCCGGGATATTTAACAGTATCTGGGGCTTTGCTTACCTTCGCTCAGGTACACTCTTTGTATCAGGTGAATTTGGGGTGATGAGCTCGAAGGTGGCATTTGCATCTAAGCTGCAGGTTCCATTTAGCCCCACATACACTGTCAAGGCCACCACGGGAACATGGCTGTGGTACAACTTCATCATGTCGTTCAACAAATTTGTTTTAACTGATATCCAATTTCACGATCGTCTTACATTTATTTATCTAAAATGTACTTACGTTGTAATTATAAATGCTCCATGAAACAATTGCTAGTATGAAAGATGTATGTGTAAGTTTTATAAGATATTATCGGGTGGGCACGGTGACTCATGCTCGTAATCCCAGAGGAGGCCGAGGTGGGTGGATCACCCCAGGTCAGGAGTTTGAGACCAGCCTGTCCAACATGACGAAACCTTGTCTCTACTAAAAACACAAAAATTAGCCAGGCATGGTGGTGCACGCCTGTAATCCCAGCTACTGGGGAGGCTGAGGCAAGAGAATCGCTTGAACCTGGGAGGTAGAGGGTGCAGTGAGCTGAGATCACGCCATTGCACTCCAGCCTGGGCAACAGGGTGAGACTCTATCTCAAAAAAAAAAAAAAAAAAAGAAAGAAAAAGAATTGTATAATATTAATATTTTTGGACAAATATGAGTTGATTTACTGTGTTGCTGGGACCTATTTTAAAAATGTGCTACCCTCCCCTCATCTTCAAATCATTGTGGTCCATGGGTCCTTTCTCACATGGAAGTTCCGTCCTCTCAGCTGTGGAAGTGACACTGTTAAGTGACTTCTTTCCTGATTCTGATTTTCAAGCCTTAAATACAGCCCATGTGCAGCTCTCTTTTTTGCTCCCTGACCTGACCTGTGCCACTTCTCACCATTTAATAACTAAACTTTAAGATGCAATACTTGTATCTACAAATTATCAATGATGCTAACACAGGTCAGCTTTATTTCTGCAAATACGTACAGCTCCCACCTATTGAGCACGTACCCTGGGCCAGAGCCTACACGAAGCACTTTATGTAGATTATCTCATTTAATCCTCACATCAGCTCCTTGAGGAAGGACATGCTATTGGTCAGCCTCAAATTTCAGATGAGGAAACTGAGTCTCAAAGAGGTTACAGAATGGCCAGGTCATGTGTCTAATCACACAGGTAAGTTGGATTCAGCACAGGATTGACCTGGCTCCCAGATTAGCACTCTTAAGTGTCACCAAAGCTGCCTTCCGTCCTGATGGAGGCACAGATGTGTGCTGAGCACATTTGGGCCGAGCCCGCCACGTGGCCCAGGGATGGAGAAGCATCTCCCCTCCACCAGGACCTCTCAGTCAGCTGAGGAGGAGAGACACAGCCTGCTGGGAGAGCTGCTCGAGGTATTTATAAGATTCCAAAACAGATGACCAAGTGGGTGTGCCTGTGACGTCACCCCGCCTGGCCAAGGGTCAGCTCACATGTGAAGAGCTTATCACGGGCAGACAGAGCAAAATGGGTGTGCAGGTTCAGCAAGGGCACCCACTGTCCAGGGTTCCCCCTGAAACCATCATCTATGAAACAACCAACACTAAACAAGTTCATTTTGGTTTTGGCCTTGTGCTAACTGCCAGAGAATCAGCAGCATAGTAGTGATCAGGTTACCTTACTTGGCCAAGATGAAGGGATATTACAAGTGTGATCAAGGCCTCCAACAACAGGCTTTGAGTTCATCAAAGGAAACCATAATTAATAGGCCCAACGTAATCAGGTGAGCCCTTGAAAGAGACTGGAAGCCAAAGAGGTGTTCTCCTGCTGACCTCGAAGAGGCAAACTGTCGTGTGGTGGAGGGGCCCCAGGGCAGGCAGCAAAAACAAGGGGGGCAGCCTCTTGTTTTTGAGGGTGTCAATTCTACCACACAAGCAATCGGCTTCAGCCAACCCCAGAGCTTGGAAGGGAGCACCCTGAGCCCCTGGAAAGATCACAGCAAGGGCCGTTGCCTTGACTTCAGCCTGGCGAGTCCCTAAACAGAGAACCCAGACTTCCTAACCACAGAACCTGAGATTAACAGGTCACTGTTTACTGGAGTAAGTTTGGGATTAATTTGTTACTTAGCAATGGAAAACAAATATGTAAGGTCATCAAGAAAAATCAAGAAGCAATAGAAAAGGGTGAGGGAGTCTATGAGCAAAGAAATGCTGTGCAGTTCAAGCTCACACCAATGCCACTGAGGTGACACTATCCAGCCTGCAGCAGCTCGCAGCACCCATCCCTGGAAGTGAGAGGAGTGTCATTTGGAGTATGAAGCTCATTTCATGAAATATTGATATTAAAGCTGATTTTGCAATGAATTCAATCTAGACTCATTTTAATGAAAAGAATTGTAACCAAAATATGTGACAATCATCTCCCTTAGGAAACCTTTCCTAGAGCTTGAAAGCTCCTGGTGTCCTGGGCCCTTTTGTGATCCCCACTACAGCCCCCATGACTCTATGCTTAGCCAGTTTGCAAAATTTAACCTGCAACTGTAGTCTTCATGTTGTTTTCTAATATTTATGAAAATACCAAACATCTAGCAGCAAATGTTGGTTCAATGAATGAACACATGCATGGATGAGATTATAGGAGGAAAACTACGTTTGCTTCTAGGTACCTGGAAATTGAACACAAACAATGAGTTCACTGGAAGCTGCAGGAGGGCAGAGACAGATGATGTCTGTCATCATCACCATAAGTGATATTGGGCTCCTAGCCCACCACCTGTCACGTGGGGGACCCTTATTTTGTGAGCCTGTGTTCACCAACCAATCTTGTTGACTGAGGTTGGTGGAGCTAAAAGAAAGAAGGGTGAACTAAGTCAAGATTTAAACTAAGACAAGCAAAGACTCAAACAGCTGAAAATATGGAAGTGGACATAGCTAGTGATGATGAAGGCAGGGTGAAGTAGACATTTAGTCCAAAAGTAGACACCAAATTGAATAACTAGAGGATACACAGTCTAGAACATGAACTGAACATCGCCAAAATACCAAACACAAAACAATCACAACAGTCCCAGAATATGACCTGATGTTTCCTTGATTATCCAGATCAGGGGGCTCACTGAAATCCTTTTCATTTCAACATGGCAGAATGAAGACTGAAGACTGCTGGGTCTGCCACCTGTTGGATTCACCTGTTGGATCCACCTTCTAAACTCAAGAGGGAGCCATGGACTTGCTCTCCACACCCTCATCCCAACCCAAGGAGAGGAACTAGGATTCGGGTTGGGGCCACACATAATAATGGTTTCAGTGAGACTTTTGGTGAACAGAGGAAAGAACCCCTCGCTTCTGGTTCTCTGAGGAGTACCTGTCCCAGGGCCTAAGCAGGAACCTGTTGGGGCTCCTGGCGAAGGATGCAGGGTTTCCACCTGTCTCTTCAAGGCCAAATGAATCCTCTTGACCCTTGTACACTCTAATCTAACTGCCTTGGCCAGCCCAGTGAGGCCCGTGATGGTAAGAAAAACTGTTCATTGACCAAGCAACCTCTCTGCACATCTCTTTTGGAAATCTGTGCTGTGCGTGGGTGAAGCACGTAGCAGTTCTGGATTCCAGCCAGATACCTACTTGTTTCTACCTTGGACAGTCAATCCAAATCTTTCACAACTTACTTTCCTCTTGTCTAGACCTTTACTTTCTTCTTGTCATGGAGCTGAAAATTGGTGGTAATGGAGGACACCCCAATACAGTTGAACCCCATGAGGCAACTAATATGTTATTCTTCCAACTCAAACGTATGATTGATCTCAGGTATCCACCAGTGCATTTGCTGATTTAACAACTTAAAAGAGACATTTGAAAATGCCTTTCTTGATATTTTTGTGAACAAGAGATGAGAGAGGAGAGCTGTCTCATGAGGGGTGTTTGTACTTGATCAAGCAAGTCTAATGACAATACAGTTTATTAGGCCCCTTCCACATATTGAGCATGGAGGGAGGAACATCCCATGTGCTTTTATAATTTTGATTCACAAAGTAACTGAGGTTCATGCAATAGTCCAGACTTCAGCCTCTGAATTCCAGGTTCTCTCCACAATAGCGTGATGCCAAAACAGTACAGATTAACGATAGAACACCGTCCATTGCGGGACAGCTATCTAGTACCTGGTGCAAGCTCACCATGTCCTTTAACAATGGATCATCGTCCACTGGGGGGCGGCAATCTAGTGACTGGTGCAAGCTCACCGTGCCCTTTTCAATACTTCTGTGCAAAACTGAGGCAAGGATATTGGTGTCATTACAAATGATACCAAGCTGGGACCAATCTCAGCATTTTCAAATAAAACAAACACAATCTAAATGTAAAGCTTGAGAACTCAGGTCCAAAAACTCAATAACACAAGTGTGCAATTCTCCCGATGTGGTTCAACACCAGCACACGCATTCGAAACTTAAACACCTTTAGCTGAGGACCTGCCAGGTGTGAACAGTGTGATGCGGTTGCCCATTAGCTGATTTGAAGGGCAGGATGGTCATTTCTTACCCTCTCTTGCTGTGCTGTTAGGACCATCATCTGGAAGTCGAGGTTGACTCCAAAGTGGGAGGAGACCAGACCCAGCTGCTCACTGCAATTCAAAGTATTGTCCCTCTCCCAAACCCTATCACTGAACAGAAATGAACGTGGGCACAGGGTTTACCACTGCATACAGAAATGACTGCCACAGCAGTGTTTTAAGGAACAAGACAGGATATCTCCCTTTAGCAGTGCAGCCATCAAATATCAAGCTTGAAACTGCATTTGTGTGATAAGACTTGAGAGAAGGTGGAATGGCACGGTGTGAAATGATCTGATAGCACGAAAAATTGTTGTTAGGAGGTGTTGGCACTTGAAAAACAACACATCTTGTTCCTGTTGGCTTCAGCCCGCGCTTACTCCGAGGATATTCTGCCATGGTCCTATTTGGAAATCTTCGGTATTGAGCGGATAGTGAGAGAACATGCACCCTGACAGTTGCCCTTTCCTTACAGACAGACACAGCATTCTGTTAAGTGGCTTGAGCAGACACAGAAAGTATTTGCTGTATGTTTTCCTTTCTTAAATTTCATTTTATTTTTAGCTGACAGATAATTGTATAGATTTTCAGGGTACAATGTGATGTTTCATTACGTGTATATGTTACGGAATGACCAAATCAGGCTAATTAACATCTCCATCACCTATTTTTTAATGTGATATATGTACACAATGAAATACTATTCAGCCTTCAAGAAGCAGGATATTCTGCCATTTGTAACAACAGGGATGAACCTAGAGGACATTATGCCAAGTGAATTAAGCCAGCCACAGAGAGGTAAGTATTGCATGATCTCACTGATATGTGGAATTTTTTAAAAGTTAGACTCATAGAAGCAGAGAGTAGAATGATGGTTACCAGGCACTGGGCAGGGAAAGGAGGAAGACAGGTAAAGGGGAGAGGTTGCGGTATGTTTTTGGCTTTGTTTTCTACTCTAATATTTGAAAACAGCATTGTTTCTGTGTATGCACACATAACACACACGCACAAGAAGGAACTCAGAGTCTGTGCTCACTTGTTCTGATGAGTAAGAATTTTTAATATGCAAATTCTGTTTGGGTAAAGTTTACCAAAAACAAATGGCAATGGATGCAGCTCAAAGTTTAATATCTATTGAATCATTTCCCCTCATTCCTGGCTTCTCTTCTGGAAGATTCTTTGGGGATTTTTTGTTGTTGTAATTGTTTTAAAGCTCTGAGGGCTGGGAAGAGTAACGTTTCTCTCGGGCAGATTGGCTGTGACATGTGTTCATATGTTCTTGATCATCACTTTCAGCTTCCCGCCTGTGACTGGTGGATCTTTTCTCGTTACATCAATTCCTCCCTTTCTCCTGCCTCCCACCCTTCGTTCCTCAGTGCTGAACCTCTCCACCTCTGTTCCCATCCAAGGCAACTAAAACTATGACACTCAACGGCCTTCCTTTTCTATCTTCTCTGTAAATACAAGCTTTGAAGAGTGCACTACTTCCTTGTCTAGGAATAAGTTATGATTCTTCCTAAGTTGGGAGCTTTTAGCATGCTCATAGGAGACAGTGAGGAAGTGTGTGTGTGTGTGTGTGTGTGTGCATGCTCAAAGGAGAGGGGGGTGGGAGAGAGAGAAGTACAGAGTCCCAGGAATTATCTATGCATAAAGAAATTAAAAGAGAATATTTTCCAGAGCAATTGAAGCCCATCTCCTGAACAATGACGACAGCTCCTCATTTTCGACAACAAAAGAGGGCACGTAGGAGTCAGCTCATTAGAATATCTGTGGCTCTTTTCTGTTCTCTCTGCATTAAGCCCCCATAATGTCAGTTGTCACTTATTAATGACAATTAACTAGTAATCAGCAGTGAGACTCTTCGAGGTGGTCTTTGCCTGACAGGTGAAGAAAGAGAACATTGCGCAGTGCCACACGGTGACATGGAGCCTTCAAAGGGAGCACAGCATTTCCATAAATTATTTCAGAAAGAAAATTTCTTTTATACATTCTCTCTAAAGCTTAAGGATCTTTAACCCTAGAAAGGCCACACTCCCATGCTCTTTCTGTGATTTTTTTATTCCTTACTGAACGAAATCTTCGATCTATGATTGTTGTCACTGGGCTTCCCACCCTCCAGTCACCTTCATTCCTGCGCGTTTGTTGATTCCACCTGCTTAGTTTTAGTTGGGTCCATGTGCAAGACATGGTCTGTGATGTCCATTGCTGGTGCACAGCCCTAGGGAGCTCCAGCCCTGAGGCAGAGGGCTGTGCTTGGAGCATTTCACACTGCCTCACTGGCCTAGTGGCCCAACTCTGCCTTCATAGTCTTGGGCGCTGTCTCTCTACTGCAGGTGGATCTATCCGCTCTTCCCTCTTTCCTGATACAGATGGCAGAAGGGCCATGATCTTTTAGAATCACAATGGAAACCACAAACCCAGTGCCACCCAAAACGGTTCTCCAGCCTTTCTAACCTGTACCGGGCCGGCCCTCTCCTCCCGAGTCTCAGCTTTCCTCTTGCTGTTCTTCATCCTGAGACATAAAGAGACAGTGTCCCCATCCCCCTGCCCCGCACACACAGATGAAGCCATACAGATAGAGACGGACTGCACAGGCTCTTACCTGCTCTCCCACGGTTCTGTTCTCCCGGCTTCTCTACAATGCTGAAGCACTTGGCTAACCTGAAGGGTTCTGTGAAGTGGGGAGTTTCAAGAAGAAAACATTTGGAGGGTGAATAAGAATGCTAAATATTATTCCTACAGGAGAAATGTGTTTATCTTGTCTTTGAGGAGTTTAGGCTTAAGAAAGGCCAAATCTGGCCTTGGGAAGAAACGTGATGATATCTCACCATGGAGGGAGTGAAAGCAGTCAGGGTGCTACCTGCCGGGAGTGCATGGAGCAAGTGCATCGCCAATTTCACTTTTTAAAAAAGGGGGCTTATTCATGTCCAAGCAATGCAATTATCATGAAAACCACTGACAAAAGGAATGATATCCAAACCAGTCTCTGAAACACCAGACTTTCTGTTTCTGATGTGGGATTCCACTCTTCAAAAGGTCAGCCACCAGAAGCAGGAATCTAGGAATGCACTAGTAAGAGCGTCTCCAAAAGAAGCACCAAATTCTGAAATGTTAAGAAAAGTGAGAGGTCATCCAGACATAGTAACTTTGTGACTCCTTTTTCATAAATCTGTTGTTTGCTCTGCAAAGTTTTAGTGACAAGAACTGCTGGTGCCTCTCTGCAGCTTTCCTGGTTTCCTTAGAATTTTGTGATATTACAAAGCTTCCATGACAACAAATAAGATATTACATAGTGTTAGGCTCCAACTATCTAACCAGAACTTAAAGACAAGTATTCACATTACGTTTAAGAAAACAGTCACCATGCAAAAGATTGCCGCTTTAAATTCCCTCCTATTTAAATAAATATTTTTCATCATAATCTGAAGTTTGGACAAAGCCCTTTCCATAAGATTTCTGCTTGCAGATTATTTTAGAGTTTAAGGCTATTAGTTTCCACTAATTGATGAAAAAATTATGGAAAATGGAATGTGTCCTAATCAATATGTCTAGAGTCCAATTTTGAGATGTGGTCATTTATTTTGCATTCAACAATGCAAAAACCCATGCTTCCACTAAATAAGACCAATAATTGAGCTCCCCATCCTGGAATCTTGTGTATCCAAGTGAATGATGTGTGAATTTCACAACTCTAAAACAATAAGGATGGGAATATCTGAGAGGAAAATTAATTGCTTTAAAAATGGAAATTAGATTTTACTAATTTGTAAATAAACATATTACAAATGAAATGCCAGTATTTAGGACATTACTGTCTCTTAAAGTTAACAAATCAAAACACAACTAAATATTGCTTTCAAAATTTTAATGACATAAAAGAGTCAAAAGTTGAAATTGGTGTTTAATTAATCATTAATCAATATTAATCAATTAATGCCCAATCATTAATCAATTGGGTATAATGACATGAAAGCTATGGCTTAGAAATACGATTGAATATATAATTTAAACTACATGGTAATAAATTATTCCCAAATGCCCATCCTTTTGGTTTTGTTATCACACCGTGCTCACCACGCATCCACATACTCTGCTGTTCTACAAGGTGAAAAGGAAAATTTTAGTTTAGTTTCTTGGAGAAAATTGGAAAAATTACCCTGAAAACATGCATAAATACATTAAAATGTATCTAAAGAAGAAACATTTACTGAAAGGAGAAAAATGTTTTAATCTTAGGACCAGTTGGGGTTTTGTAGCAGCCCATAAGAAACCCGGTTGTGTATGAATTGATGGGATGAATTTGGCTAATGGTTACAGTTATACAAAATGGGCTTTTCCTTATTATTTACATACTTTGGAAACTGGTGTTCCCAATGTATCTGTCCCCAGTTCCTTGCCACTAATGTACTTTTGGTCAAACAAGCTTTCAAGGAAAAATATCCCTGCAAGTTCAGCTTTGTTCAGAATGCTTCAGTCTTAAAGACTTCCTTTTAAATTCATCTTTAAGCACTGCATTCTAACCAGAAAAACTACATTTTTAGCTACTATTTAAATATGATGTGTGCCATATCTCAAATATTTTAACAAAATATGGTCAAATATGTGGGCCCACTGTTTCCACTGTCTGTTCAAAGTAAAATGCACTCTACACATCATCAGACAGCCTTTATACCAGTCAGATCAAATTGTAAATAGTTTTGAGTGATGTAAGAAAAATAGTGACTGACTAGTTAGAGGTCATCTAAACACTTTTGGTGAAACGCTATCGCTCTTTACGAAGGAAAATGAGTCGCACGTACTCTTCAGCGCATCCTGGTCTTATGCAAGGTAACATGCTTCCTTATCGTCCTCACCCTTTGCTTGTTGGCCTCTGTGTGTGGCTATCAAGAATCCGGGTCAAAGACATCAGGGGCTTAGCAGGGCCCTTGAATTTCAGCTCTGGAACAAACTCACCTATGGGAGATATTCTGATACAGATTTAAAAGTAGTCCCTCTCTCTTGACTTCTAGGTCAATCCAAGTGTTTTTATTTTATGAAGTCTACTCTAAGTGATCAAATCTCATCCTACTAGGGTAGTGACCACTCTATTTTGAAATTATCTTTGTTTTGCTAATCAATACTAATTGTAAATCAGCAATAGAAGTAATAAAATTGGAGACTCCACTCCCTGTGGGCAAGTTGGGAAATTTGAAGAGAGTACAAAAGTACGTTATTCACTTGAAGTCACTGGGGACCTTTTAATGAGACATAGCTTTGTGGATGAACAAGGGGGAAGAGACCTGGAAAATAACTGCCCTGTTCTAGTCCCATATCCACAAAGGAGCCAGAGGGTCTCAGTTAAGTTCTTTCTCTCCTCTTTGCGGTTGGGTTGTCTGTGGCCACTTGAGTTTAAATGAATCATGAAGGCTGGGCAGGCTGACTCACGCCTGTACTCCCAACAATTTGGGAGGCCATGGCGGGTGGATCACTTGAGCTCAGGAGTTTGAGACCAGCCTGGGCAACATGGTGAAACCTCATCTCTAAAAAAAATACAAAAATCAGCCGGGCATGGTGGTGTGTAACTGTGGTCCCAGATACTTGGGAGGTTGAGGTGGGAGGATCGCTTGAGTCAGTGAGGTCAAGGCTGCAGTGAGCCAACATCATGTTACTGCACTCCAGCCTGGGCAACAGAGTAAGACCCTGATTTAAAATAAATAAATAAATAAAATCATAATTAATGTAAAAGTACTCCAGAAATCACACATGTCCTCGAATGATGTTTTAAATAACATAAATGAACAATCAACATTAAAAATATTATACAGGAAAACATCAAGATTAAATTGGTTAATCAGTGAAAATGGCCAAAAACTTAAAAACATCAAACCCTTGTAGTCACACGGCAAAGGTGTGTAGAAACAGTCATTCTCATGCAAATAAGTGTCTAAACCAGTACAAGTTTTCCTGTGGGTAATTTGGTATATGCCCCAAATCACATTATGACGCAGCGACTTCAATTCTAGGTATTTATTGTAAGGAAGTAATAAAAAATATTCACAATAATATTGAGTGGAATTTCTTGTACTCATATTTCTAATTGAGAAAACTTGAAAAATCTAAATGTTGCTTTTAAAACTGTAATAGGGAATTGATTAAATAAATTATAGTACAGCTCAAAAAGATTTAAAAATCCTCCATATGTAACAAAATGAGAAAATAGACATTATCTACTGTCAGGTAAAGAAGCAGCAAGGTACAAAAAGTATGTTGAACATGATCTCTAGTTTGTAGAAACATGGAAAAAAGATGTTAGCACCAAAATATTAGCAGTGATTTTCCTGTAGATGAAAACAATAGTTTTTATTAACTTCATGTTTATTTTCCAACTTTTCTACAATGACTGTATCACTTTTGTCATAAGAATAAAAGTTATATAAAAAGCACAAATTGTCTCCAAAAGAGATTTTACTTTTTGGTATCTTGTAAGCTAACAATTCAATAATTAACTTTCAATGGTATCCACTATCTTCAGATAAATTATAATAAAATAAATAAGAAATTTTCCCTTGGAAAAAAGCAGAAACCTTTATTTGCACGTACAGGTTTCTGAACATTTGGAAGTAGGTTAGACATGCTTTAGACTAAAGTTAACAGTTTTTCAAAGGTTGTCAACTATAGAAATGTCGGATCAGAAACGTTAGAATTTTTAATCACCTTTTTGCGTACACTACCTAAAAAAGTTTGTTTCGCTTACATAAACCATTGTGTGTCATTATTTCACAGGTTTTATCTCTCTTTAAAAACTGACTACCTATCAAGCAACATCCTCACCCATTTTGGGGACTACCACAAACTTTAAAAAATTCTACATCTGAAGGAAAAAATACATGATTAGTTATTGACTCCAAGTCTCAAACGGCAAATATGAGCACAAATCAGGGTGACACCTGCATGCGCACGACGGCCACCAGGCCAAACGAGACAGCGGCACCCTCCCCAGCCTCCTTGCCAGCGTCCCACAGGCTGGGACAGGTGGCTGACTCTCTCCAGGTGGCCAGGGCCATTTTGTCCCCACACCACAGAAGAGGAAGATCTGTTCCCTGGGACCGTGGGAGGACTTAGGAGGCCGAGAGGACCCAGTGCCATGCGTGGAGTTCATTTGCTGGGACACACAAAACTACATGAAGGGAAGGGTGGACACGTTTCCTCGGACATCAGTGAAGGAAGGGGAAACGTGTCAAGTAAATCTTCAGATTGTAGGTATCCCAATCCTTCCCTGGATTATTCAATCCATTCGTATCCTTACAAATTGAGTTTCTGTGTTACTAAGTATACCTGTATTCAATTTAAGTTGCTACAGAACCATAAAAACATCTTTCAACTTATTCTCTCAAATCCAGCAGACCATGGGGCGGCTACATTTTGCCATCCACAAGGGCTGCAGTGGGAGGTGAAGAGCAGCTCTGGCTGCTCAGCTGCATCCCATGCCCCCCGGCACCATTGTGAAGCCTTGCCTCTAGCTCCCCACCCCGTAGGAGATGCCCTGCCTCTGGGTGACAGCAGAGATCCCCACCTGGGGCAGATCCCAAGGCCTGTAAGCAGGCATTCAGAGTGTGGTTCTGCAGCAAAAGCTTTTTGGACTCAAAGCCCAAGTTTAGTCATTTAGTCGTTCGTAAGCCATGTGGCCTTGGGTCCGTTCCTCAACCCTGCTGTGCCTGGCTCCTCACCTGTAAACTGAGCGTGAAAGTAACAGAACCCACCGCATACAGTTGTGAGGAAGGAATGAGTTCATAGGTGTGAAGCACTTAGAATTAGTCCCGGGCACAGAGGAAGCACTCGACGAGTACTAGTGGGAGTCGCCACGTTCATTATCACTTGTATGATTAAGATAACCTAGTCTCCTATGCATTGACTGGGAAATTACGGTCAAGACAACGTAGCAATACAGTTGGTGAGTTAGGAAGAAAAAAATTTAAAGGAAAACCCCAATTCTATGTCCATCCCCCAATGATCGGAACTCAAGTTGCCAGCCGCTTTAAAACGACTCAGTGCTTAGCTGCACACTGGGCCAGCGACCCCCTTCTGGGGAGCACTCACCTCCCTTTGGACCACTTCACCTGCTGCTGCTAACACTTTTGCTATGAGGGTGAAATCACATAATCACATGTTTGCGGGTTTGTGGTAAAATAAACATAACTTCAAAGGATTATTATGCAAAGCCCCCACACCACTGCCATAAGCCTCATTGTTATTCTTCTCTGTCACCCCTTGAGCCCAAAGTACATAATCACCCAGTAATTGAACTGAAATGTCTAAATGGCTGAGGCTCCTAAAGGACATAGCTATTTACCAATGAAAAAAGTCAGAAAAATTTAGCAAACCTCCCTGGCGCTCTGCTGCGTTAGTACAAAAGCCTGTGTAAGTATGACCCACCTGGACCTGCTCCTCCTCCTCAAATCATTAATGGAAACAGAACAATCCTTGCTGTCACGGGGCAATGTGAGAGAAATAATTAAAATATCACAATTACTTAGCTGCTTCTGAACAGAGAGGTATAAGCTCTAACCTTTCTCAGGATATAATTTTATGAAAATGTAAGCAAAAGGCAGAAAAGTAAATTTTCCTGGTCGTGTCATTTAGTGCTCCTGGGGCTGGGGGGAGAGGCCAGGGGGCCTCAATGTCAATGCTTCCCTTGATACAGACTAGGCAGTGAGTTTGGGCTTTCGGGGATGGGGGTCACCCTGGAGGATGGGCGTTTTCACGGCAAGCGTCCTGGCACGCTCAGTAGAGCCCGCCGTGCTCTAATCTGCAGAAAGCAGCCTGATTTCAAACACTGAATACAACAGCAGCCAGTTTTCTTTTTAAAATTGTAGGTTTTTAAAAGCTCAGAAATCAGGTTTTCCTCTTTGGAGCAACACAAAACTAATTCCTGGGTCCTCGGGGTCTTTGCTGGTGGAGTAAGCCCTACCCCTCTACTCCCACCATTAAATCTCTGGATAGACACACAGGTTAATTACACATATTTTTAAATTCTGCAAAGGATTCTCTGAAGGACGCATCTCAGCCCACCTAAGTACAAAACAGCCATCACTCAATGGCTAAACTCGGCAATCCTTAGCACCCAGTGGAGTTAAAAATTTTAATTACCATTTTTTAAAGCACAATACTTATCATTTGAATGAAACATGTCAGCACACAAATCATGAAATGATGATTCTGAATAGAATTTTTGTTGGTTGATTGCATAAGCAATACCTCTTGTTGCTGAAATAACATCTCAAAGGCAAAATAATGACGACATGACAATCCGTGTAAATCAAGAACTGCATGTGGGTTTATTTTACATCTGAGAAAACAGTGGATTTAATTGTGTGAACCAAAATGTACTGTACAATATTAATGATAGAACATCAAAATGTATAATTAATAGTGCATTGCTTGCTTTGTTTTTATGTATTTATTTTTGTCTGACAGTCCCTCTGAGTACATGCATCTGGAGAGATGCAGGTGCCAGTAAAAGTCCTCTATTTAAATCAAGCTGCAGGAACTAAATTTTATTCAAAAATTGTGGTTTTACATTATATACACAGAAATTTAATATAAAATGACAATATAAAAAGTTAAAAGGGAAAGCATACAGCCAGAAGGTACAAAGAAAGTTGAAGAGATTAAAATGGTACGATATGTAACATACAGGAGTTTTTAAGCTGATGCTGGCAATTTACAAGGAAAGGACTCCAACATTTGCCCCATTTTTTTTTCATTTACCAATGCAGCACGCTATAGAAAGGTCAGCTTGTACCAAAGCTTACATTTGTAAATAACTATAAACCGCAATATTTTACAGGAAAAAAGAAATAGCATTTTTATACATTTTTAAATAATAGCTTGCATACTTTTTTTTTTTTTTTTTTTTTTTTGCCGAAAGTGGCATTTTTCCGCATCCAGAGGGTTTGGGCATAGTGGCGAGTGGGTATCTGTTGTTGTTTTTTGTTTTAGACATGTAGAGGTGTGGCTTCCAAACCCCGTGAGTCCTACACAGCTTTCTATCTTCCCACAGCTGCATGCATGTTTCCTCACAAACCAGTTCTGCATATAAAAGCTCATTTTTTAATTATTAAATAAGTTTTGTGTCTGACACAGCTTTTGATCTGAATGAAATGCCTTTAAGCCTTTTTTTCTTTTTTTCTTTTTTTTCAAGTGAAAGGCACAGAAATGCAATTACAGTCCTCAAAGGGTTAAATTTGACACTACCAGGTTCTATGACCTTTATTGTCATGGCAACTTCGTCATTTTAGGATGTCTTTTTATCATTGTTATTTGTGTCTTTCTTTACTGCTAAATAATGTCTCTGAGTAGTGTGCCCCACTATTTCCTACAAAAGATAGCTTAACATCAAGAACAGATGTTGAAAATAAAGGTCAGACTTTGACTCACGGAAAAAGAAAAATAACATGCACAGATCGGACAGAGAGCATATAAATATACAAAATATGTGTAAGAAAACCAAGGTCCAGAGAGGCGGGCCAGCAACAAAGGAAAGACTGATTTTAGAGGCTCAGGCCAGGCCTAGTGCAGCTCGACGACGTTTAGTGCAATGTTCCGCGGTCTCTTGCATACCTGGACGCTACTGTTTCTCCAACTCAGTCACATAGATCAGGTGGTCCTCGGGGGACTTGCCATGAGTCTTGCTAAGGTGCAGTTTGACTGCATGCTTGCTCGCAAAAGTCCGGTTGCAGAGCTTACATTGGAATGTGGAGCCCAAGTCTTCCTCGGTGGCCCCCAGCGGGCCCAGAGTTTTGTTGGCGAGGACTTTCGAAACATTCTGCTGTTCTTGAATCTGATTGAGTGGCAGCTTGGATAGATCCTTCAGGCTGAAGCCCAAGTGCGTCTCCAAATGACTTATGTATGTAGATGCAGTTCTGAACTGAGAGGCACAATCGTTGCAAAAGAAAACAGGATGCCCTGTGTCCAGGTTCTTTAGGAATTTCGTTCCCCCTGTCCTCCTCAACTGGTACTTCACATTGGCCAGCCAGTGGCTGATGGTGGTCATGGAGAGGCCGGTAAACTTCGAGATGTGCACCCTCTCCTGTGGGCCCAGGTCCGACATGATGTACTTGCCCTCTGTGGTCTCCCGCAAGCTCGAGGCGAACTGGGCCTGCAGGATGAGCAGGTGCTGCGGGTTCCAGTTGGACTGCCGGCCCTTCCTCTTGTGGACCGGTGACAGCTCATCCAGTGCCTCCTCAAAGCTGCTGCCATCAGCATCAGACTTCTCCGACACTGTAGAGGGCGTGGAGGACTTGGGCGTCAGGCGGCCTGTGAGATTTTTTACCATGTCAGAGATGTCCATGAGCGCGCTCTCCCGCAGAGGTGACGCCACCGGATCGGCCATGCCGGACCCCAGCGGCTTGTTCTTGGACTTGGTTAAGTCAATGGGCTGGTCGCTGTTTTCGTAGTAGTAGCGGTCGATGGCGTCGGCCTGCTTCACCGGGGCGGCGGGGCGCGCCGGCCTGTCCAGCATGCTGTTGCTGATCTTGTAGAGCATGGCCAGCGGGTCCAGCGAGGCGCCCACGGGCTTGGACACCTTGCCCAGGTGGGTGTTCATGATGGACTGCAAAGCGCTCAGAGGGTTGATGAAGGAAGGCTCTGGCGAGTGGTCGGTGATGATCCCCAGGTTGTTACAGCCGTTGGTGACCTTTGCTTTGAGAGGCTCTGTGCCGTTTGGGGTGTGAACGTCCAGCGGTCCCTCCTTTTTGGCCTTCCCGGTCTCGGCCTCAGGGCCCTTCTTCTGCTGTTTGCCGCTGACTTCCTCCGTTTTAGGGAAATCTTTATTCTCTTTTGCTACGGGGGACGCAGCTTTGGCCGGGGAGCTCTTCTCCTTCTCAGGGGGCCTCTCCTCCTTCTTGATGCTGACCTTGCCCGTGACCTTCTCCACCAGCTCCTCCATGGCAGACACATTGCTCTTGTGCGGTGGGGGCGTGAGGCTCCCCGGTGAGTGCAGGAGGGCGTTGTGCTCGGTGGAAGACAGCGACTTCACGCCGCCAGCATAGGACGGCTGCACCTGCACACTCTGCACGGCCGCCGGGAGTGGCTTCACGGTGCCCGGCAGCTGGTAGGCCGCGTGGATGCTGGGGTAACCACCCCACGAGGGTGCGCCATTCTGGGCTTTGCTAATGGCCGTGGAGACGGTATTCTCCAGGGACTTGAGAATGTCCAGCCCTCCCTTGGGGCTGTCGTCCAGGTCCTCCTCGCGCAGGTAGGGGTACAGGGTGCTGGGCTCAAATTTCTCCGAGCTGTCCTCACTCTCCTCCTTGATCTTCTCCGCATCACCAGCCACGGGCGGCTTCTCCTTCTCCGGCTCTTTCTTGTCTTCCGAAGCTGTGGACCCTGCGGGAGACTCGGGCTGCTTTTTGATGCTGGAGGCCGGCAGCCGCGTGTGGGTGGTGGGCGGCAGGGGGATGGACTGGATCTTCTCTTCCACCACGGGGTCCAGCACCAGCTGCTTGCCCTTCTTTGAGGCTGAGGTGGTCACTTTCAGGAAGTGCCCGGTGACCATCATGTGGGCGGTGAGCTGCTGCAGGGTGTCGTGGGAGCTGCCGCACTCCATGCACTTGAGGATCTGCGCCTTGCGGGCCTCGAACTGCCAGGTGTAGCTGGCACCGTTCTGGTAGCCGTAGCGGTTATTGGGCGTGACGTATGGGTTCGCCGCTTTCTGATCCTTGGCTGACTCACTCAGGGCCACCTCTGCGGCCATTCCTGCTGGCTCAGGGGAGCAGGGGGGCGCCAGGTCCTGAAGCGCCCGCTTTTTGGTGGAGGGGACCAGTTTGGTGATGGCTGGCACTGGCTCCTTCAGAGGCACTTTCTGGTAATGCTTGGTTTTGATCATGTGGACGCTGAGGTCCTGCAAGGACTCAAAGGAGTGTCCACAGTACATGCACTTCAGCACCTTCTGGGCGTCCTCCTTCCCCTCCATCTCCATCAGGGAGCGCTTCCTGGGCTTGGACCACCGCTTGGTCTTCTCGGAGTCCTTGTCCCTGTTGTCATCACGGTAGTGGCCTGTCTCGTTCATGTGCACCGTCAGTTCCACCAGCGTGTCGTACGCGGCGCTGCAGTCTTTGCACCGGAACTTGCTGGCGCCAGTGAAGACGGAGCCGTAGAGCTTGTTGTTCTGGCGGTAGAGCTGCACGGTGCTGAACAGGCTGGGCTCGGGGAGCAGCCCGTACGAGGACGTCTGCTGCAGCGTCTTGGCCAGTGCGGCCTGGTGCCAGTCGTACCCGGAGCTGCTGCTGGTACTGGTGGTACTGCTGTGGCTGGTGCTAGAGCTGCAGCTGGTGCTGGGCGTGCTCGCCGTGGGGCCGGCGGTGCTGGCTGGGCAGACGGGGGGCGTGGGGGTGGGGGCGGAGCTCTCCTTCTGGCTGGCATCGTTGGTGCTGGTGGTGGAACCCGACTTCTTTAAATCCAGAGCTAAGCTGGACCAGCAGGACTCAGAGAACAAGTTTGCATACACAGCTTTGATCTGTGCCAGGCTGTCCTGGGGGTAGGAGACGCTGTCGGGACACTGCGGATCCTCCTTCTCTTCTCGAGAGGAAGAGCCTTTGAAATGGGCCAGCTGGTCGCTGCTCTCACTGAAGGGCGACCCGTAGCCGGCGTCCTGGTTAGTCGCAGAGCTGACTGGGGAGTTCTGGTAGCTCTGCGCCTCTTTGATCTCCGTCTCTTCATTGCACATGTACTCACTTTCCTGAATGTCCAAAGACAGCCCGTCATCCTCCACGTGCTCTTCATCTATTTCTGCTGCCTTCAATTCTTCCTCAGGAACATAAGCTAGGAGAGAAAAGTAAAACCCAGTTAGAAGAAGTAAATCATCTTCAAGGACGCAGCCTCCCCAGCAGTTAGATGATCTTTAAAAAGATATTTGTCAGCCTAGCTCCCAGGACACAAGGCTACCCCAAGTTTACGTATCTACCCCTTTGTAGGAGTTAGGTTCCAAAAGGTGCTGTCCCCTCCTGAGTGTGTCTTTAGCAAAGGGGACTGAACTGGAGGATGGTATCCTGTGCTCGTCCCAAAGATGTCAGTCTGACCCTTGCAGCCTGGTGGGAAGGGCAGGAACTTGGGACTCCAGCTACCACCCGCCAAGTACCCCTCCTATCAGCTGTTCCCTCCTAAGTGACCCAGGAGTCCCCTCACGACTTCCACATGGCAAATACTTGTAAACACCCATCGGGCACGACCTGGTTATCAATTTTCAGAGCAGGATATTCACAGACAGTATTATATCGTTCCCATAAATAAAAACACTCCTCAACGGCAAGCAATGAAAACACTCTGGTCTTCAGCAAAAGCAAGGACCCAACACAGCACCGCCCATCCCCTGCCTGGGCGGATTAAAGCGCCACCCTCATGGGGCTGCCAGATGGCAAAAGCCATGGTTGTTCACCAAGGCCCAGAGCAGCCTCATTGACTGCAGTCAAAAGCTGGAAGGCACCAAAATGTCCACTGATGGTTGGAGGGATGAACGCGGTGTAGCGTTTGGTCTGTGCAGCAGCCTCCAGGCACCTGTGGCCGGGGGCAGAGGCACACACAGCAGTGGGCCAGCAGTGACGGGCTCCCCAAACTGAGCAGATCCAAGTCAAGCGAAACGTTTCCTTTGCATTAGTGGCCATGAAACTCCCTTTCACAAAGATGGGTTGATGAAAGCCGTGAGGCACTTTCCTGTAGTGGATCCTGATAGAAGGGCCTCCCACACACAGTGGGAGGGGCCTGGGGCCAAGGCCAGCGCATGCTCAGGCGTGCCAACATCATAAACCTGGGCCTTCTGCTTCCTTCAGAAGGCAGAACATCACTCAGGCTTGGAAAGGGAGTTCTGACACGCACCGCAGCATGGATGCACCTCGAGGGCACGGTGCTCAGTGAAGGGAGCCGGTCACGAGAGGACACGTACGGCACGGCTCGCCTCACGTGAGGGCCCTAGAACCGTCACATTCATAGAAAAAGAAAGCAGAATGGTGGTGGGTGCCAGGAGAAGGAGGGGATGGGGACAGAGTTTCCGTCTGGGAAGATGAGAAAGTTCCGGAGATGGAGGGTGGTGATGGCTGCACAACAATATGAACATTCTTAACGCCATGAAACTGTGCACTTAAAATGGTTAAAATGGTCACTTATATGTTATAAATATTTTATCACAATAAAAGGTGTTTAATTACAAAAGCCCAACGGTCCACGCTCCATCCGCCGACTACAGGTCCACGACCGCACAGCAGAGCGACCTCATGGGCTGAAGGCAGCGTTTCCCAGAGGGGCCTCCGGGATACGGCAGTTCTCCCATGGATGAGGCTGGAGGGCACAGAAACCGAGACGCAACCTGGACTTGTGACTGCAGGACATGTCAGATCCTTTACTGCACAACCCACCTTCCCAACTCCCAAGGGAGACTACTGCAAGGAACACCGCCTCCGCTTCTTTGACCAAGGCACTTTTACTTACTTTTCCCGTCTGAGGGAACAACTAGCTGGACTAGAGTTCCACCAACAACTTGGGATATTCGGGGTTCAGATACTTTGCAGAAAGTCCCTAGTAAAATGCATTGATCTGACCTAAAAGGGGTGTCTCATTAAACATCATCATTCATGATCACATCATCAGAGCCAGGGCCCAAGGGAACACGACAACGAGGACACACATTTCCAGGGAGGACTGCTGGGAGGGACAGAAAACATCTTGGCTGCCCAAAGGGAGGATGCCAGGGGCAGCGGGGAGCAGTGTGAGAGCCTCAACACCTGCAAATGCAGGGCTTCAGATTCCAGCAGCAGCCACCACTCACAGGCACACGCACAATCGCACGCGTACACACAAGCACACGCACACACACGCACAATGAGAGACGACTGAATCGGTCATGTGGAGAGTCTCTTCTAGCTCAGGCCGTCCCGAGTGCTTGCACGCACTGCCCTTTCTGCACACAGCCTCAACTCCACCTCTAGTGAGAGCATAAGACAATCTGCGCACCTGTGTTCACGCGTTTCACGGCAGTATGCGGAACAGCAGCAAATCCAGGAATCACGATTCTGTTCACACTGTGCTGTGATTGTGGAAAATAACCAATCATGTAAGACCTCAGGCCTCAACTATAGGCATCAACATCTGGGGAATGTTCTAGATGATTCTATGACTCCCCTGTAAAATATAACACTCAAAATTAAAAGATAATTGCTAAGTTCAGGCACAATGTCATTCGCCCCTAATTATTAAAGGTTTAGGATGGCCCAGTTCTGAGGGTTCACTGCTGGGACCTGGGAACCCCACTTTAAGAACCACTGGTCAGACTTGTCACCTTTGAACCAGCCTGGCCTGGGTCATGTTGGCTTGGGCCACAAGGTGCAGCTCCTCTCCGTACTCAGAGGGTGACTCTGAAGGCTGCAGGGTGTGCTGGGCAGGGCAACGCCCGGGAGAGGCAGAAGGCCCAGGTTTATGATGTTGGCACGCCTGAGCATGTGCTGGCCTTGGCCCCAGGCCCCTCCCACTGTGTGTGGGAAGCTCTTCTATCAGGATCCACTACAGGAAAGTGCCTCACGGCTTTCATCAACCCATCTTTGTGAAAGGGAGTTTCATGGCCACTAATGCAAAGGAAACGTTTTGCTTGACTTGGATCTGCTCAGTTTGGGGAGCCCGTCACTGCTGGCCCACTGCTGTGTGTGCCTCTGCCCCTGGCCACAGGTGCCTGGAGGCTGCTGCACAGACTAAACGAGCCCTCCCACAGCCCACCCCACAGCAGGCAGCCAACCTGTGTGTGCTAATAAGTGGCTTTGTGTACGTTGGCTTGGGTTACCATATCCACATATGGTAGACTGGCTGGCTTGACCAACAGAACTTCCTTTCTCCCAGTCCTGGAGGCTGGAAGTCCCAGGCTAAGGTCTGGCAGGGTTTGCTTTCTGGTGAGGCCTCTCCCTGGCTTGAGGATGGCAGCTCTCCCCCTGAATGGCTCTTCCTTCCAGCAGGTGGGAAGAGAGAGCTCTTCCACTTCCTCTAAGCTCACCTCTGTTGGACAAGGGCCCTGTGACCCCATTTAACGTTAATTACTTCCTAAAGGCCCCTTCTCCAAATACAGCCCCAATGGGAGTCAGGGCTTCCACATACGAATGAAGAGGACACAATTCCGTGCACGGCAGGCTTCTGTCTCAACTCTGAAAACACAGAAATGGGAAACCTGCTCTCACACCTCTAGGGTGTGTTCAACACTGACCAATCCTCGTCCTCTTGCTCGGAGTGGGCGCCCACAAAGGATGAGGGTCAGGAGTCACGGCTGCGTCTCAGGACCTGGCCCGGCATCTCAGGACTGCATGGTGATGGCCTCCTCCCGGACCATCCTGCACCCTCACGCTCCCAGCAGGTGCAAGCATCATCCAGACCAGGCTCCACTCGGCCGTCCTCCAAGACAGTCCATTCTGCACCCAGGAAGTTCCCAGGCTGAGCTACAATGTATCTCATTGCTAATCTGTGTCAGAACAGATTGGACCTCACAGATCACAGAATGAGAAGGCCCTCCTAAGAGGTCATCTTCCCAGCACGCCATTTTCTTGCGCAGATGTCCACGGCCCTGTGTGGGCTCCAGGGGGTGCAGACGTGGAAGGAGGGGGTCCATAAAGTCCCTGCCCTAGGGACAGGGACTCATGTCCCAGGGAAGAAGCAAAGCAGGGTGATCAGGCAGCCTGTGGCCGGGTAGGGGAGGGACACTTTTGGAAGGGAGGGAGCTCCAGTGTGGACCAGGGTGAAGGCTGGGCCCCCACAGGTTCAGGCTCTCCCTGCCCGTGCCTAGCATGCCCACCTTCCAGATGCCATCTGGAGGCAGCTTCTCACTCCCCACCCGGTTGCACCTGTGAGCAGCATGTGGCCCTGTCCGTTTCTGGACCCTCGGTGCCCGCTTCCCCCTCCCTGTTCTGAACTGCCGCATCCCCAGGTCGGCCTGCTGCTCTTGCCCATTCTTACCGCAGCCTCTCTCTGGCCAATCTCACCTTCTCCACAACCCCAGTGCCTGTGACCACCACAGCCATGGGCACCCCTGCACACCTGCCAGACACAGGCCCATCAGGAAGGATGCCTGTCCTGCTGCCCCCGTGGTGCTTTCAGGGCCTGGCCCCACGTCGGGCCCATGGAAGGAGCCCCCCTGTTCTAACACAGATCTAAGGTGACGGGTACTCCACATCATACCTATGTTGTGTGCAAACAATGACACCCCACTGCCTGCTCCAGCACTGTCCTCCTCATAACAACAGCTCACTTTCTCCTCCTTCTGAAACTCCAGATTCAGATGTTACCGAATAACCCTAAATGAGAGTATCTGAGCCAGAAAAGCAGCACGATCCTCAAAGCCTCCTGGTCCTCGGGCCCTGCATCCAAACTGGCCCTGCACTGATGACCAGGCTCTGTGGCCAGAGCCTTCCAATGTCCCCCAACTGACGTCCCTCCACTCCTGGTCTGTGACATTCTCCCTTCCAGCAGACGCTGTGCTCCCAACAACCCTGAGTTCAAGCCTTTGTTGAAGCTGTGTGTCCCAGGCAGGGCATCTGGACTCTCACTGCTGCCCCGCCTGTGCCCAGCCCTCCATGCCCAGCCCGCTCTATCTGGGGGTTCCAGGCACCCCTTCTTCCACAGGGGAGTGCCCAGTCTGGATGCCAGCCCTCCCCCACTCTCTGCCTGGTGTGAGCTACTGGGCCCTCCCTCATCCCTCCAGGGAGACTCGAAGGTCATCTCCTTATGCCACCTTCTCAACCCCTTCACAAAATTCACCACTCCTGGAAGAATCTGGAGCTGTTACCTGTCTGTCCTCTTCATCAAGCTGTGAACTCTTCCACTCAACCAACACAGCACAGGCTCCTGCGCCTCTGGGTTGAGTATTTCCATCCCATTGCCTCATTTAATTCTCACAACCCTTTAAGCTAAGTATCACTGAGACACCTATTCCACAGGAAAGAAAACAGAGTCTCAGAGAAGTTGACCGACTTCCCCGAAGTAACACAGGAAACAAATGATGGACACATGATTTGAAAGCCAGTCACTGACTCCCAGCCCCGTCTTTCTCCTTTGCCAAGTTATTTTCTTTTGTCTCATTAACATCTAAATGCCAGAGAAGATACGGAGTAAATGTTTTTGAATGAATGAATGATCAAAAGTAATTCTGTATTAAGTATTTAGAACGGCCATTATGTGCCAGACACGGTGTTATTAGAGAATCTCAAAGAAAAAGAGTAAAGGGAGAGAAATGTTAAAACATTGATATCCTTTAGCCCAATCATTTTATTTTTTTGAAGTTAGTCTAAGAAGTTAATATGAAATGCAGAAAAAGCTTCATGCCCAAAGATGTCCCTTATACAAGATGTCCTTTTATACACATAAAACTTGCTTGCCACAGTCTAAATCTTCAACAATAAGGAGTGGTTACATGAACTAGTATTTATTCCCAGGATGCAGTATCCTTCAAACATGAGAAAGTATGTTTTAATAACATGGAGAAAGTCATTAAATGAAAAAAGCAGAAGATAAAATTATATACACAGTACAAAGAAAAAATCCTTTTCAAGAATGTTACAGTGTTTTCTATCTAGATAATAAATACATGGGTTATTTATCATTGAATGAAGTGGTTCCTGATAAATATCGTATTTTCGAAATCTTCATTGTTTTCAGTTCAGCCAACATGGACTAGCCATTGAACACCATTGCTGGAATGAATTCGCTAGAAGCAAACTTTCACGGAACGTCTACCAGCCGCAGCCACAGCCACCGGTCAGATCCTGGGAATTAGGGAGCACGGAGAATGGCATGGCCCAGACTGGGGCAGGAATGCTGGGAAAGGCTTTATTAATTGTTACTGTGTTTTAATGTTAAAAATGAAAGGGGGTTTGGGACGATCGGGGATGCAGATGGTGTCTGGGCTGAGAACACGAGTGGGCTCCTGCTCCACACTGCCAGAGAGGCTGTCCTGGGTGAAAGGGGGCTTGGGACGATCGGGGATGCAGATAGTGTCTGGGCTGAGAACATGAGTGGGCTCCTGCTCCACACTGCCAGAGAGGCTGTCCTGGGCTGCTCTGCCCCAGTTCCCCCAAGTCCCTGACCACAGTGGCTGCCTCCCACCTTCCTCCTGCTCCAGCTCCTCAGTGCCACAGCCACTGCAGGGCGTTCTCCATCCAGCCTTCCCATGGGAGGGGCTGCAGAGTCTGACAAACAGGAGGGCCGGCGGCCCAGAGCCTTTCCCACAGCGGCTCACCACACACAGCTGTCACCATGCTAGGCCTTAGCTGATGGGGTTTGCTCACTGCTGTCCTTGCCCTCTGAACCTTCTGGCATTTATACTTTCATCATATACTCTTCCAGTTTATTTAATCCTGATGATCTTCTTTCAGCTATTTTACTATTCTACTATGTTCTTTTTGCTCATCCTACCTATTTTTTTTTAACTAGCTCACCTTCTCCCCTCTTAACTTACAAGAGATGCGAGGAAGCACAAACCTTCAAGACAGCTGGGAGGACGGCCTACCCTCCACCCCCACATCACTGGGCACCAATTCTTACTGGCCCGAACCCGCCCTCCAGACACCAAGCAGCTCTCCTGACCCCGTTGGATAAAGCACATCCCTACGATTCTCCCACCGCCCCAGTCCAGGGGCCTTGAGGCTGAAGTGCTGGTCAGGGTGGCCTCTTGTCTGAAGCTCTTGTGACCATGGAAGGGAACAGCCTTTGGGACAGCCACAGACATTAGTGGGTGCAAGGGACTCCACGGTCCCACAGATGGAGGTGGGCAGGAGGATGCCCCATGAAAGACTCCATATTAAATCTGTGACTGGACTGCCAGCCTCACCTTACCCTCTTCCTCCATCATTGCAAGACCCTTCGAGGACTGGCTTAGTTCCAAGGACTCAATAATAATAAAAATCATAATAGTAACTGGAGCCACAGCACCACCTCCGGACAACCACTCCAGCAGCCAGCACTGGAGGACCCGTGCTTCTGATCTCCCCCATCACAGCTGAGCGGCCAAGGGTCCTCCCAAGGCTCAAGCAGGCAGCAGCAGGCCAGGCTCCAAGCAGCCTCTGCCTCCCTCCACACCCAGTCCGTTCAACACAGTGCGCTGAGCCTCCCAGTTCTTCTGCCCCCACAGGCCCCCAACAAGGTCCCGTACCCTTCCAAAACTAGGGAGCAGGCAGAGAGCCCCACATCCCAGGGCCAGAACCCCTCAGAAGGACTGAAAATCAACAGAGTTTCATTTTAAGAGTTTAGGACCCGGGGAGAAGGCGGTGGCTAGGTGTCACAGGACAAAGCCTGAGAAGGGAGAAATTCCAACCCAGAACCCAGGGTGCCTGCAAACAAGAGCAACCCAACACCCTGGCTGCCGTATTAGGCAAAGGAGTGCTTGGATTTTGCTAAGTCTGTATCCGGGAGGAATGTGCCAAACCACATTGGGAAGCCAGCCCCTCCCCCAACCCCCGGGGCTATACCTGTCACACACAGCAAGGTCCACTAAGCCACCCTGGATGTGTGCACGGGTGACCCAAAGGGGTGCTCCCCAGGAGCCTGGGCCTGAAAAGACAGAGTGAACTGGGGTGGGACTGACACCCCAGTGGTTCGCCTTTATGGGGCTTACACTAGCGTGACCATTGCTGTGGTTTCTTAGTAGAACAGATCCCGCCACCCACCCCATTAGCATGGCAGAAGAAGAGAGATGGAAGGTATGGATTTGATGTCTGGAGAGCATGGTAGGAGCCCAGGCTCAGACACGTACACACAGTGTGACCTGATACACTCACTCGCTCCTTGGGACCTCGGTCTCCCCACTGGTACAATCATTGTCCCCACTGGAACAATGTCTTTTGGGGTTACAGGAAGTATTTATGGCAATGACAGAATCATCACCATCAGTAGGTGGCCCAACTGTGTGCTTGTCAGCTGCTGTGGTCTGAATGTTTACCCCCGCCCTCGAATTCCTCTGTTGAAATCTAACCCCCCACGGTAATGGTAGAAGGAGGTAGGGCCTTTAGGAGGTCACCAGGAAAGAGCCCTCAAGAACAGCATGAGTGCCCTTATTTTTAAAAAGGCTCCAGAGAGCTGCCTTGCCCCTTCTACCACCTGAGGACACAGTGAGAGGACACTGTCTACACACAGGAGGCAGGCCCTCACCAGCTCCCGGATCTGCTGCTGCCTTGACCTCCCACCTCCCAGGCCCAGAACTGTGAGTAATACACATCTGTTGCTCACAGTCCACACACAGACACACAGTCCACAGTGCTCTGCTACAACAGCCCGAAGGAACTAGGACACCTGCTCCTCCTCTTCCTCACACCCTATAGACTCACAGGATGAATCAGAAAACGTCCTGCGTGCAGATGTGCCATCGTCCTGTGGCTGTGGGAACCTGCTTAACTTCATGCCACTCAAATACATGGGAACAATAAGAACAAAATAACGATAAGCCCATCCCAGCCCAAGCCCATCCCTTCAGTTAAGACTGAAGCTGAGCCAACATCAGTGTTAACTGTTGTGTAGATGGTGCTCTGACAGTCAGATGTGAAATCCGGGCCACGGATCGGCTGGGCCCTTCTTGTTCTTCTTTTCCCTGTGCCTGCCTTTCAGAGGCTTTGCTGATGATTAGAGCATCTGCCAAAGAACAGAGGAAGAAAGGGAGAGGTGGGGAAACCGACACCAGGAAGAAATGCTGTTCCTTGTGAAGAGCTCTTTGGAGGCCTGACGGAGGAGGTGGTGGACACAAACGATAGCAATAAGGTCAGGAAACTGTCTACCCAAGTTCTCTCTTCCTCATTAGCACATGTAAGTGAGAGCTGACTGTGAAAGAGGAATGATGTTCAAAAGTGACAAACACAAACGCAGGTCTTCAGTCCCTGCTTGGTGACTGCCTTACAGTAAATACCAAATTTCACTATTGTATTGCCACCTGGTGAAACTATATAATCTTACCAAATTACATGTTTGTCTAAATCAAACTATTTTTCAGACTGGCAAACGTGATATCCAAGAACAGATGGCCATTATATCAAAATACATTTACTCCAAGGGGCCAATTCACAAAAGGGGCCTCCCCACACCTAAGTGATGAATGTACAGCTTCGATTCACTGTCGAATCTTACGAAACACACTGTCTTCCAAATTTATAATTGATCACTCATAAAGTAATGCCACCTTCATTATGGAGAGAGCAGGTGGTTTTGATGAAAGTTAGAATACACTGGGAAACAAAAAATGCAGAGAGAGCAGACACAGGCAGAGCTCAGTCCTTCCTCCTCAGGAAAGAAGGTAAAAATACAATATATGTGCTAATTTACTAACATCGTTCTGATTTCTTGCAGGAAGACTGACACCCTGCCAAGCAAAGCTGAAAAGCCACTTTTGCTCTGACATGATAGAAACAAAAAATTTTCTATTACTTCGGCAAATTTTAGTTGCCTGATACCAATCATTAATGTACTGGTTTACTTAAGCATTTGATGTATAAGAGAACTACTTTATTTACTTAAAACCCAGTAGAGATGGGTGCACTAAAATCTCAGAAATCACCACTAAATAACTTATTCATGTATAATGAAAAATAAATAGAAATATAATTTAAATACATATATTTATTATTATGGTTATTATATATACATAAGAAACCAGTAAATGTTAAAAAAAAATAGAAACAATTTTTAAGAATTTCAGAGTCTGCACATAAAATGACCTAAAGGCTTTTCCCAATTCTGATTTTAATTAGGAATCCACAGGTAACTGTTTTAAAACAAACATAATTTCTTCTTTCTCTCACTGCCCCTGAATTCAATTTCAAGTTAAGTGGGGAATAAGAAAACTAATTAAAGACCCTCTTGCTGTTCCCAATAAGCACTTTAGGTGTTAATCTTTTGTCTAGAGTTTGTCAACAATGTACTTAACAAGTAGCACAAATCAGAGCTTAAACTGTAATTTAAAAGATGAAAAACTCTGATTTTCAGTGGTGTCAGGAAGAAAAAGAGGACATTATATGAGAATCTTAAAAAATTAAAAGAAGTTAAAATAAAGTGAGAAGAGCAAAAAGCAAGTGACACTTCTATGCACCTGAGAGAGCACATGGCTGTTTCTGGACTACTGGAGTGCATGTTCACACGTGGTGGAAATGCTCTCTTATTCCAGAAACCAAGCTAGGCATCCCCGAGGTGTGCATACCCAAAGACCTGCACTCAAAACATCAGCCAATTTCAGTTTTTACCCCCACGTCTGGGGAAAGAGAACCCTGAGGCAGTCTGATGACCCTGGGTCTACAAACCCAATATGAGCAAACACCAGCTTCCAACTTGGTACTATCTGACCCCCTGAAACTAAAACAGGACTTTCAGCAGCCAGGGTAGGGCTCGCCCTGATGAGAAACATTTAGAAATCCGGAGAGACTTGTGCATGGCATACCTCGTCAAATGGCTGAAGTGAGTGTAAAGAAACATAACTCAGATTAAGTACCAGCTCATTCTCTGGCTACATGCTGCCAGCCATCACCGAGAACTACTAACTACTGCTGCCTGATAACGCAGTTACCTTCACAGCACTGCACACTGTACTCTTGCAACACTTTAACACAAAGTTTACTCCTAAACGTGAACTTCTACAGGCTTTCCCAAGGGTCTCAGAGGATGGAAGGGAAAGATCAAGAAGTGAAGGCTCTTCCACAGTCTTCAAAACCCACAAAGGGCTTATATCAGAGAATATGTCTCCATTTTAAAAGCCAGTAGCTTATTCCCATCAACACACAGGATACAGAAAAGAAACGGGAATGCCAATCCCCAGGCCATCGTGGCGTGGATGTAGGCAAGTGGCAAGGACGTGTACCAGGCACCCGTGCTGCTACTGATGGGAGACTAGCACCAACATCCAGCACAGAGTTAGGAGAACTTTTATCTTTAAAAGTGGCTACAGACAGAAATTATTTACCAGTGTGATGAACCATGAGCTAACACATCCTGCATAATTGTTTCTATACTTGACTGGAAACCAAGTACAGGGTAACATAACACCTGACTTTATTTAAATCCCTTTAGTAACAATATTCGGTGTCTGATTCAAAAGTTATATCAACACTATCATGACAGAAAATAAAATTCTTTATCTTAATAATTAGGTTTATTTTTACTATTATCAGTGAATTCTCATAACTGCTTTACAAGATGCCTTTTTAAAAAAGTTTACTTTGGCAGCGAGAAAGACAGACAGACAGACAAAGATAGAAAGAGACATAACAACTTACAAGTTTAGCTAATTATTTGTGACAATGCTGTTTTCATTATAAGCTACAATTTTCTAAAAATCTTTTGTTTTCACTATAAGCTACAGTTTTCTAACAATCTTTAGTTCTTATGGGTACAAATGTACTGGAATATATTATGATATTTGTAGAAATGCTTATTTCTAGCAATGAACCTATCAGAATATCCTTTACCAGGGGAATGAATAAAATCTTTTAGCCTAACAGATTTTTATAAGAGAGGCTACTGAATCACAGAAAATAAAGTCGCCACCTCTGCATTTTCTCCACTACACCCTCGCTGTTGGCGTCACCAGCCCCCCGCCATCACCCCACCCCACCTCACGAAAATCTGAATGAGTAAGCTTCAAAATGGTAACTGCAGTATAAAATTCTTCTTTTACAATTACTTATAGAAATAAATGACATTTTCCCCATCAAATAAAACAAAGACTCCAGATCATCATTTTTGCTATTTCTTTTTGTGTCAAAACAGCTTTGCCATCACTCCCCCACCCTTCCTGAGCCTAGTACGATGGTGCAGAATGTGACAGTGTGAGCGTGTACAGTGTGTCCTGCCATCGGGGGGACACTCACAGCACCCTACAGACTGCAAGGAACCGTGTGAACCAGCAAGCACCAGCAGCCCAGGAGGAGGCGCCGCCAGCCTTCACACGCACGCATGTGTGGGTGTGGGTGTGCAAGAGTGCACACGTGTGTGCACATAGGTGTGAGTGTGTGCAGGCGAGTGTGTATGTGCATGGGTGTGAATAAAAAATTTCAAATTATATAGGCCCTACCATTCCCAAAATGGAAAAGGGACAACTGGTTCTTATGGTTAGACTTCATTTTTTAATTAAATCTTGTTAATATTTTTTGTTATAAAATGTGCCTTCTGGATGCCAATGTGTCCCTGAAGATACGCTGTCACCCTGAGCAACATGAAATTATGTGTGTTCTAATGCGAGTGGACATAAGGCAATGTATACGGTCCCTGTTAGAGCCTCATACGACACCAACAATGTGTGACCTGACGGTTTACAATGTAAACACACACACACCGTCTGAAAAACATTCTCATCTCAAATTGTAATTATATGAGGCACAAACATCGTATCTTTAGCAAATTAGATAAAAATTATGTTTCTCAATTTGTAGCCCAACATTGTTTAAAACATCTTTGTTTCTTTAAAGAAAACAAGACTCACTCTAGTCAACAGTCATTTTTAAGGATGGGTGAGAAGTGACAGCTGTATTTGCTTTTTAATGGCTAAATGTGGTAAAGTTGCAAATTCCCTCGAGTCTTAATAACACTGGCTCTGAGCAATTAGGTTTGTATTCTCCCCGAACTTGCATCTTAATCTGTACCCCAATTATGCACAAAATAAAGGTGTTTTCTTAAACCATCCTGTTTTATATTCCATAAGAGGTGAACACTCCCAGAATGCTGCCTCACTGTTATCGCTGCTCTGTGGATAGATGAACAAGTGTGGGTGCTTTGCTAAAGAGCTGAAGCAACAATAGAAGAAAGGCTTCCCCGAACACGCTCTGCTTTCTAAAAGTCAGCTTCAAATCTATCCTGAAACATCCAGCAGACACCCCAAATACCCACACACACTATGGAACATCCGTGCACCCCATCTCTTCCTCCTCGGTGGCAAAACACCCTGATGAAAAGCAGAAGGTGTGTCCCTGTCACAAAAGGCGCAGCGTTCCCACATCTGGATGTTTGGAGTCACTGGGATATTAGTATTAATATGACGGGCCAGCCGACTAGGTGTTTCCATTTCTAACTCATCTGGATAGTAAATAACACAGTCTTCATCGAAGAAAGCCAGCAATACTGGAAAATACAATGTACAAATGCAGCATTTTAGGATGAAAATATGTGGAACAACCCGCATTAACATACTTGGATTGACAACGATGTTATGGGGCACATATTCCCCTTGAGATATGACCTGATATTCTCTCTAGAAGGAGAGTACAAGTAGAGGGATACAGTAACAAGGAATTGAGTTCCAATGTAAATTCTTTTTAAATAGCACTAGCAAGCCAAGTGAAATGGCTCTTCTTCACATTAACAACTTAAAGAACTAGAGTGACTCTCTAGGCAAAGAGAAGGCCACTCTGAAAGAGGATTATTTCTAATTACAAAGAAATGAAGAAAACGCCAGTTCTCCGTCCTCCCTTTAAGTTTTAGAGGAGTCCTAAGAAATCTAGTAGAATCGCCCTGTGGTTTTGCCCAGCTGAAGATGAGCCTGGCAGGCAGCCCATTAGAGGGGTGCACACAGATCCCTGGCCCCTCCTCCCCTCTTTCCCTCTCATCCTCCCTTAGAATGAAAAGAGCACGTTATTAGCAAAGGTCTGCAAAAGGAGACCAAGGCGCCTTGCGTGCCCGCGCAGTTCTGCAGGATTCTTATCTCTGAGACCCGCGCGCTCTTCCTCTTCTATCTGATAAACTATACATCCGAGCATTCTCATTAGGGCTCCCATCACCAAAGGGAGTGGAGACGAATCAGTCTATGCCCCCTCCCCTCTCTGCTCTGTCGAGATGATTTCATTGAAATGTTCATTTTCATCCCTGCTGGCAACATTCGAATGGAAGTATTTAACCTGTTTCCATTACTTATACAAATTACCATTATGGGGTAGGACAGATGTTAGAATCACGCCACATAACTGACTTCCATACATTCTTTACAGGAAGTGAGAGGAGAAGGAAGGCAGCTAGATCATATTATCCAGGCTCAATAATGTTCTCTCTGTTACCAGATTCATTAACTTCGCACATCAGCATTTCACTTTCTTTCTTCGTGGAAATTCCCAGGCTAGTTGGACTCATTTAATTTGGAGAGAGAAACCTTTGTCAGTGATAATGTTTTGATCAGGTGCGTTAAGGGGGTGGGGAGGGGACCAGGAAGCGGGAAGGGGGGGGGCAAGAAAAAAGAAGAGGGGGAAGAGGAAACAACCTTGTCGAAAATGCTACCTTCCCAACATGAATGATAAAAGAGAAGTCAGTTAGAGATGCAGGGACTCAAAGATGGCTGTCACTTCAGATAGGCACGGGCACAACTCACCTAGACAGGTGACACTTTGGTGGAGCAAAATCCTGCTGCATTATTGAGCACACCAGGGATAGGGCTCAGGAAGACGCAGGCCCAGGGTGCCTGGGGCACCTAATAGAGAAGTGAATTCTGCAGGTGAGTGGATTTCACTCTTCATTTGCATCCTTGAGTGAAGCGAGAGATAAAGTTTCCCAGCTAAAAAGATGGAAGAAGGTGCTTCAGTCTTAGTCTGGGTTCAAGCCTCAAGCATTCTTCACAGTATTCCTCCCTGATCTATCCAAAGGAGAGGCTGGAGGGATGCCCACACAACAAGGGGATGTGCAGGGCCCTTGCGCGAGTCATTACTTGCATTTTCAAAAAGTTAGTATAAACAATTCCTAGGCTAAGGACATTTTCTCTGATTTCTTCTGATCGGCTGCCTGTGAGGTCCCTGAGTCCACGTGGCAACCACGTCTCTAGACACGGACTACAAGTGGGATTCCTGGAGAATGCACAAGGTTTGGGTAACACAATTTCTAAAAGAAATGATGCATTCGTGGAGCATAAGAAACAAAACAAATTCTATCCCGTTTGTTTCTGCAGGAAAGTCTCTTACTGAGATCAGCTGAAGCAAGCACAGGTCCTCAACTCCCAACTTTTAACTTCATTTCCATGGTTCTCTCTCTCCCTTAGGCCTCCTTTGGTTCTGCCCATGAAAATGCTTGGAGAACAAGATGGAGCATGCTTCACGTAATGAAAACAGAGGGGGAAAGAAAAGATTCAGAAAAAAAGAAAACACACTAATAAAATCTAAACTACACCACGGGAGTGGGCTAAAAAGTGGAAGTTATTAAAGTCAAGTCAGAGTAGGAAAAAAGGATGTTTGATGCTAACGGTTCCTAAATACTCACGACAGTAGCCTGAAAGAAGACAGTATACACATGCAAATATATTCTCTGTAGAAAGCCCACTCCAATCATCAGAAGCAATTTTTTTTCAGTGACAATATTGAAATCTAATCTCAAATAGGAAGAAAACATGTTCTCGGATAATGATCCACCTGGATAGAGAAGGATATTTTTCTAGCACACTTGTAATTTATTTGGGAGGACTATATTTGAGAGAAAAAATGCATTTGTTCTTGAATAAACATTTCATACCCACAGAATATCTGCTCAACCAGCATTATGCTTTGCATTAAAATGTCATTAAATAGGAACAGGTTAATATCTGCTGAACCCTTCCTCTGGACCAGGCACCGTCGTTAAGTACTCTACACGTATTAACTGTGTTAGCTCCTCACCAGCACTACAAGGGGAAATCCTCTTTCACGCTCTATTCCCACATGAGGAAACTGAGGCACAGAGGTTAAGTGAGGTGCCCCAGGCCACGCCGTTGGTAAGACAAGGAGCAGGGGCTTTCCCTAGATGGTCCACCCCAGAGCCAGGTTCCCTGACACACATCCATAATGCTGCAATGGGCCATCTCTATCAGCAACTGTAAGTGGCATGAGTTTAAACCTGATTCCAATTTCAGAATAGGGTGCTTGCAAAATCAGGTCCTTGTCTACATGAAGGTCAACAAAATTGGTCTTGGGTAGTTCTCCCTAAAAGTTCTGGTCACATGTATCCGCCATGACAGGCTACAGAGGACAGTATTTTCAGGACTGCCATTTATGGGATGGCTACAAAGCCCTGTCGGAATCTGTTTCCAGCCACGTCGACTCAGGGTCCATCACAGAGACAGAAGGTAGAATGGTGGCTGCTGGGAGCCAGGGGAGCTGGGAACAAGGGGT
>NC_065595.1:4720000-4765000 GCF_024542745.1 Macaca thibetana thibetana
CTCTTAAATTTTTTTTTTTTTGCTTTAAAACTCACAGATGTCGAGATAAAAGAGAAAGAGGTCAAAGTGGGCTGCTTTCCAAAAAATTTCTCCACCACGGTCCAAGATTGGAACAAGTGGGATCATATTCTGCATGTAAAACTGCTCTATTACATTAAAATATTTTAAAACAGAAGCATATTTAACGTACCAATTTAAGCCAAAAAAAATTTTAATAACACTTGTTTTGTGCTGAACTCTTGTGAGAAGTGAGAAGAGACAGAAAGTAGAAATTTATTTTAGCTGTGGATAGTCCATCTTTGCCTAAAGCATAATTGAGCAAAAAATGCCTAGAATTCATAACTAGAAATGTTTGTCTCCTCAATGTCAAAAAAATTCCTTATAAAATAACAGATTTGACACTAAAGTTTAAGAATAAACTTTTAAAAAGACATTTAAGTATGCACGCCCTGATAAGCTTATCCTGACTTGCTTCCATAATCCTGTATCTACACAGTCGCTTCCCTTGCACGCAGGGTCTGGCCTTCAGTTGGCCCAGGTATCATGCTCCTGATTCAGGAGACCCTGCCAAAGAAACCCACCTCAAAGCACAATCACCTTGGGCTCAGAATTAAGTTGCTAACTACCTATGTATCAGAGTGCAATTCCTTTTAAATAGCCCTTTCCCTTTCTTCTCCTTCTCCTACACTAAAAAAAAAAAAAATTCTGTCAGTGTAATAGTTCCTGGGAGAATGCTAAGCATGAGGCTGATGAACACAAAGGCACAGAAACACCACCCGCATGCAGAAGTTATCTGAATGGCAGAGATAATTGCTAAAATAATTATTTTGATAGAAGCCAGCTGAAAGCTTCTGTAGTGTATTTTACTATTCCCGTTAAGGGTAAACTATCCATTTCAGATATATGCTATCCACAAACATATTTACTGGATGACATTTTGTTTTCAATTTCTTTTTGGAAAAATAATCGTATCAAAAAGCAGGGACTTTAAGAGCCAGCTAACTATATTTTTAACACGTACTTCTGATTATTGTGCTATAATCTTATAAATGAGTGGCACCATGCGATCTTATGAAGCAATATCTCCAGTCTATAAAATAGCACTGCATTTATAGCAAGAGAAGAAACATAAAGGATATTCTGGACTATTCTATGGTTAGCATCAGCTTCAGCTCCTCGAAACGGGTGGAGTTGACGGACAATGGAATAGAATGTAGTATAACTACAGTAGCCTTGAGCAAAGACACAATTATAGCTGAAAAGCATCTTAGATGCCTGACTGTTGCTAGCATCAGGGTATAAATCAACAATTGCTTCTTTCCTTTTCCTCTGCAGCTTCCTCCCCTCCAAATTCAAAACACAGAGACTTCCAGTATCAAAAACTTGGTCATTTTGTTTTCCTCAATATCATAAAAATAGCATAACTGGATCTGACATCCATATGTAAATCAGTTCAAGAAAACACTGATTTTCCTTCACACTAAATTATTGTATCTATATGAAATGTTGATACAAACAACACAACTAACAAAAAATACCATCTCTGTGGTTTAATCCCAAGATGAAATAAGAAACACAGACATATTGAACATGGTTACTGTCTCTTGGCAGCATCACTAAAGCAAACCATTTCCTTAACTGATAAGTACATACCTAATTTAATTATGTTAAGAGTTAGGAATGCTAACATTCACTTCCAAGAAAAGGGATTTATAAAATACACAGCAAGGTGTCAGAGAATATATTGCTTATTGATCATTTATTTATACTGATATTTAACACAAAACAAATGGGTATATCTCTCTAAGATACTGAGAAAGAACAAAAGAGACAGATTATTTAAATGACAGTGACATAAACGGAAGTGCAGGTAGATCTAGCACCTCATGGTCCTCAAAAAGGTGTCATAAGTCAAAGCGATAAAAGTTGAATTTGATTTCACCCTAGAAATAATCTTAGCTTGCTGGATTACATTCCAGATGATTTCATGCCCTTAATTTTTTTAAAAAAGATGTGACCACAAGTAACATGTTTAATCAAATATTTAACGAACCTCCATACTGAATAGTATGAAGCTTCCTGATGCACACACATATTCACTGTGGAGGCAGCATGGCTTAATAGAAAAAGCTCTGGACTGTTACCCAGAAAACTAGCCTCTTGTCTGAACCATACAACGACACTGCTGGGAAACTTGTAGAGGGTCCATAATCTACCCTGAGTCTCTGTGTCCTCATCAATGAAAATGGCAGGGTTGGAGCAGATGATCTCTAAAATCCATTGTGACCTGAAAATGTTCTCTGAGCCCCTTGAAGGCCAGAAGCATAATGCCATGTACAGGGCACAGATGGAAGAGCGGGCGGTAATGCTTCTCAAGAAGAAGAACGGAGCTTCCCTGAGTCCAAACAGATTTCAAAAGGTAGAAGAAGAACAGGAAAGATGCTGAGAAGAGGGACTACATAAAGGGAGGCATGGCCACCAGAGACTGTGTGGCACTTGGAAACAGAAGTGCCTTGCTGCCATCCCAGAGTGAAGACTGCATTTGCTTTTGTTGTAACAGGACCACTCTTGAGGTCGGATATATGCTTAATGCAAGTGCATTTTAGAGAGAATAAATACTATTTTCTCAAGTTTAGAAGAACAAACCTGATGGTCCTGGCCAAGAGGCCAACTGACAATTTACATTTATATCGTAAGCCCGTAAGCCACACTCTCCATGTCTGTATAGGCCACAGTCTGGGTAGCGCCTGTAACAATGCTTGGCACACACTTGATGAATATTTGTTGAATAGATAAAAGAAAAAATATAGAAAAGCATATACGATTGTCTTTAATGTGACTCAATGTCACGTAGTACAACATAGTACCTTACTTCATCATTCCTGCCATGGTTTTTGTTTGTTTTGTATTTTTTATAGTATCACTAAAGGGGAAGGCAGCTCCTTAAAGTCTATAGTGACCAGAATCTTCTAGTGACCTCTTGCAGCAAAATAAATGCTTTCTGAGAAATTAGGAGTTTTGCTTCACCAAGCTCTTACTTCAGTGTAAATTTCTTCCTAAAAAGGAAAGCCTCAGAGACCAGTTTTGCATCTCTCAACTGGCTCTGAGAGTCTGTCAGCTTTTTCAGGCCACCATCTCATTGAAACCAGCAGCTTTCCCTCCCCTGCACTCTGAAGACACACCAGGCACAATCCCTATCCCCTGGAGAGAATACAGGTCACTCCTCCAATTCTTCCTTCTCAACACCAAAACCCTCAAGGGTTTGGCTTGAATGATGGCCAAAGACCATGTGAGCTGTAGCTACTTCTTTGCTTGTTCATTACACTGTAAGTTGATTTGTAAGGTTATCCTATATGGAAATTAACATGCACCCCTGACGTCAAAACTCTCATTTGATTTCAAATACCCCAAAGCAAGTCTTTTCACTTCAGCCGAAGGTCCTACAGCATTCGAATAATGACAGCAGCTCTTAGAAGTGCACTGTGACTTTCTCTTATCAGTCATTTAAGAACTGAATACTCTATGTAACTATGAAATGAGAAATTATGTTGTAAACGAGATAGAACCAGAAGCCTGAAGAAAGCCACACAGAACTCACAGGCTGTGCACGTGTCGGTCTGGGCAGCAGCCCCTGCTGGAAGCAGCGGCCACCCTCTTGCTCTGTGGCTGAGCTGAGGGACTGAGGCTTTCTCCCCTCTGGTCATTCATCTAAGGCTGAGCTGATGGTCAGGCCATGTATCAAAGGTGCCAGCATGAGCTGACAAGACTCCTGACATTCTTTAGAGAATGTCTTTCTGTAAAGAGGTGACTGTTGTCCTTCAAAAGAATAACCCTGGGAAGGCCATAAATGTGTTACAATGATGTTGCCATGAGTCAAAGCGTTTTTGGAACATCTCCATGGCAGAATGAGACAGCGAGTCTCTTAAGAGATACAGTTCTCTTACCTATCGTCCCAAATCCTCCACCCTTTCCCATCTCTCCTTCCTCTTCCTACTTGGCTGGGCAGTAGGTCCTACGGTTGTTTGCCAACACTCAGGTCCTGCTCCTCCAAGTACATCGTGGAATTGGGCTTCTCTGTCTCCGTGGGAGGAGATGTGACCAATGAAACATGAGTGGAAGTGACATGTTTCACTTCCAGGAGAAGCCCGTACACTCCACCAGGCTCCTCCCGGCGGAGATCAGCAGCAAGGAAAAAGGGACGCGTGTCCCATGGATTGAGAAATTTGCATCCATTTTCCTTTGACATTAGAGCTCCTGTAAAGAGAGTGGGTATAAAAGTAAGAGAGCACCTGAAATCAAGCCGCCTGTGCGTACCTCGAACTTGGGGAGGTAAGGCTTCCCTGGTATATCACCACCACGGCCGTAAGCTTGGGTCTGATGCCTGGGCATTCAACCAAAGCGTGTTTCACATCAGTGTCGATGAAAAGAGCCACAAAGGCAAAACTGAGGAGCATCCAGGAAACTCCCAGTGAAAAGGCTGGGGCAATGGTCCTCCCCTCCCCTCCCCAACTCTGCCCTCTGCACACCTTGATGAAGATCAGCCAGCAGCTGCCTGGGTCTCTCTAGTGCAGGGCAGACAGCCTGAACTAAATGCATAGTACTGGGCTATGAGAAAATAGAAGGAAAAGATGACTCGTTCACAGACACAGCTTCTGCCGGTGCTCTCTGCATATTCCAACACCATTCACTGAGCTTCTGCTACTTGGCACCAGACTACTTCCGCGGGGAACACAAGATGAAGATTGTCTTTGTCTTCACAGAACTTAAAGGTAGGATGTGAAAAAAGAATACCTTCAACCCATTTTAATACACAACAAAATTCTGTAAGCAATATCCTAGAGTATAGGCCGAATGCTGGGGAAAATGCAAAAGTGGGAGATATTTTTCTTTTGTCCAGGAAAATAAAAATAAATATTTGCTATTGAAATGAATTCACATGTTAGTGACTGAAGGCCAGGGAAACACGAGAAGCCGCAGGCTAGGAGGCTGGCCTGGGGCACAGAAAGAACCCCTCCGGGGCCAGGCCTGCCCTCATTGGTGCATTCGTTCATTTATTCATTTACTAATTCACAAGGTTAGGAAGCAAACACTGAATCATGGGCCGAGAGCTGCCATCAAGCACAGAGCTGACTTGAGACCTGAAAGGCATCAGTACAAAGGGCTGCATGGAGTTGGGACATCACACACACTCAAGAAGTGGAAGTTGCCCTAATCCATCCAGAGGGGTTTCCCTTCCAGAAGCAATTTGGCAATTAAAAGTATGCATACTCTTTGACCCCAGGATATCCTACTTTTATATCCTTGGAAATAAAAACACCCATAGGTAAATACCCAGCAGCACTGTTTAGGGTGAGCCACAGCCTGAACGTTCACCAATAAGGTACAGTAATGTATTCCCTTAGTTGCAGGGGATACACTATACATAGTGTTTTTCCTTCTATACATACATACCCATTATAAAATTAAATTTATAAATTTGCCACAGTAAGAGATTAACAATTATAATAAAATAGAACAATCATAACTATGTACTGTAATAAAAGTTTTGTGAATGGGGTCTCTTTCTCCCTCAAAATATCACACTGTACTCACCCTTCTTCTTCTGTGATCTGTTGATTTGATAACCAAGACAGCTACTAAGTGACTAACAGGGGCAAGTGGCAACTACAGTGTGGATATGCCGGGCAAAGGGGTGATTTGTGTCCTAGGAGGGACCGTGTAGGACTGTACAAGATTTCATCACGCTACTCAGAATGGCACACAATTTAAAACGTATGCATTTATTTCTGGAATTTTCTGTTGAATATTTTCGGACAATGGTTGACTGCCTGTGGGTGAGTAAAATCGTAGAAAGTGAAACTGAGGAGAAGCAGGGCAGCTACTGCAATGGCCACTCACACGGGCTGGCCACACCTTGGAGAGTCTGCAGCATGAAAGAGGCTGAGTGAAATCTCTCTCTGGAGCAATGATGGTGACTTATTTTTAAGTGCAAAAATCAAAACTGTGCTGTAATGAATTCCATTTTTTAGAAAATAAAGAAAACCCCACACGCATTCCTAAGTTTTCATAGACCTGTGTGAGCACACAGAAAGGTGAGGGAGACAGAGCCAGGCGGCTCCTACTGGTTACCTTTAGGGGAGGAGGAAAGTGAAATGGACAAAGGGCAAAAGACGAGTGACCTTCTTTAAACTTTTCTTATGAAATGTCGATGCTTTATAACTTTGCATTACTATTTTTAAGTATCTATTTTTATAATTTTTTAATAGCAAGTTGAGAACATGTGAGTAAATGGCAGCTGGCACTAACATCACCACTGCCATCGTCAGCATCATCACCACCATCGTCATCCATCAGTGGATGGCACAGTCACCTACCCTGATCTTCATTGTGAGCTCAAGTGAGGAGGGCAGTCCTGGATGGCTACTCTAGGATGGAATTTTTCTCACTGAGGGCCATAACTCACTAGTGGATCATGAAATCAATTCTGTAGCATCTTTTTAATAAAATAGAATAGAAAAGTTGACAACCTCACCTTAGTAAAGTCTAGTATGTTTCTGACACACTGACACACACATTTATATACTGTATCGCCATGGAAAATATACTTATTACAGAAAGTCATTCCCTAGAAGAAAACAATTTCCCTTTTTCCCAAATAAAGAAATCTTTATTTTTCTTGAATGGGGCCTGTAAAGCTTAGTTTCTTGCATTGATAAAGTATACAAATACTTGCGACTTTACACAAAAGCTGTCTAACCTTTACAGCAACTCACGCCCATGTGCGCTTACTGAAAACAACAGTTATTACATGTGAGATTTTAAGTGTGAAACAAGTACATACGGGTGCATATGAGATACAAGCTCATATAGTAGACACTAGAGATGTTACTTCAGTACAAAATAAACGTCACTTGGGGGTGGGGCACTTGCAGAGAGCACGCTGACCATGTATACCACGTGCACTCCATCGACACGTCTCCACAAAACCTGCATGGTGGCCGTGGAGGAGCACAGAGGAAGGGTCCCTGTACTGGCCACACACTGCAGTGAAGCTGCAGACACCGCGTCACACTCAGGTGAGACAGTCTCCCAGACAGAGGAGCAGCAGCCAGCAGATGGGTCCTAGGAGCAGGTCCAGGCTGCCTCCAGGAGCTCCACAGGCTGGGAATTCCTCTCTTCCTGCCCTGCTAGGAGTCCCGATGCCCCCTCTGATAACGAGGCTGTGACGTCCACAGCCCCGTGTGCAGCCCCGGTTCTAAGCACGTGGCCCTCCTATCATTTAAATCACGCAACAGCTCTATCACTTTACAAAGAAACTGAGGCAGGTGAGGCACCCAAGCTCACAGAGCTAGGGGATGGCAGAGCTTCTGTTACCACGGGAACATGTGCAACATGACTAAGGTGACAACTGGCGTTTGAATCCAGGAGGAGGAGGAAGAGAGCATGCAAACATTCTGGTCTGCTGCCTCCTCATCAGGAATGCCACATCAGAGAGATCCCAGAGGCAAAAGCAAAGCCGTTCATTAATTCATCTGCAGACACCAGCCATTTTTTTTTCGTCTACTAACACCAAGTTTCCTAAGATAACTTAAGACTAAATTTTTAAAAAAATGAAAAATTTCCTAAATTAGTAACTTACAAAATATCCTCAGATAATCAATAATCCTTAAAAACATTTTCTCATAGAAAGCTGTATTAGTTCAAGCACTTGCTCTTATTAATAGGTTAAACCGTCACTTTCTCTGCCTTGCCCTAGCCAAGATTCTGAAACACGGGCAGAATTATGTGTGGGTTTTTTGTTTTTTGTTTTGACACATGATGAGAAGAGGCATGGCTTACAACAGCAATAAAAAGGGACCAGCCCTTAAAAAAAGTTTAGCATCTTCTATGTACATTAAGGTTTTTGGTAAATGTTTCAAATGAATTACTGCAAAACAGGGGAAATCACATGCTACTTGGAGCCTTGAGTAGTCTGTCAATGAAGGAGGTTAGTTCATTAATGATCCCCCAATTGAAGGTCAATTTGATAAAGATCTTTAACTGTCTTCTTTAAAACTGCAACAAACAGAAGGATGGGCCCCTTTCATCGGCGAAGCAGATATAGGAGGATGTTTCACATACATCTTTGAAGCAATAAATGCACATCGCCACTCTTTTTTGATAAACAGGCAAATACAATCAAGTTATCTGAATATTTTTTAAAGAGTCACATTTCCCCATAAGTCTATCATAAGTAAAATACTTCATCTGACATATCAAAACTTAAAGATTAAAAAAAAAATCTTAATTCCAAGCATCAAAAGCCTCCAGCCACCTAGCTAGCCGTGGTTGTGTTTGGGTGTAGAACGGGTAAAATGCACATCATTGAGATGTTTTTGTATCTACATAACACATGTTGCTTCAGGAATCATCCCAAAACTTCATATTGCATATACTCATGAAAATTACTGAAATCACTAAAAATTTCAAACAGAAACAACAATTTAAAAAAGAAATGAGATTTCTTCCCCCACATTTCTGTCATCTAATTCATGAATCACTACAATGATGTTTATATGAAGATATTTATAGAAAATTCTAGTGAATTGCCCTTCAGTTGCCAGTTCTGGCTTTCACTGTGATCGCTAACACGTAGATATCAAGAAATCTCTTCCCTCTCCATTTTGTGGCATTTTTAATAGGAGAAGGTGGAACTATCCAGTAAAGGCAATGATATCATATCTTATTTAGGCCAGGGGAAGTAGACTCAGTTTAGGCTTCAGAATAACCACACACACCCCTCTAGCATGGGTCATGTGGTTCAGAAACCTCTGTGACCCAGTTGATCTGCTATGACCAGACCTGGAACACTTTGATCTGTCTGATTTCTGGGCTTCAATTACTCAAAATTAACAATGAACAGCTCCCCTGCTACCAAAAACTGCTTTGCAATTATTTCAGAAATGGAACCTAATTTATAAAGCAATGATACAAAGCCTGTCAATGATAAGCAATGCTACTGTTGAAAACTAATTCCTCTTAAAAAAGTCATACTCCTTATGATTGCATAGTTACACTGATAATAGATCTTTTTTGAAAAATTGTTATTTAAAGCACAGAAATATCTGTTTCCACTGAAATAGTTTTAGTTGCCTATTTAAAGTCATTTGAGTGTCTTTATGCATTAAAGTGTTATCATTCTTGCCTTGGCCAATATCCCTATGAAAATAGCTCCCAAATTAAATTCCTAATAAATTAAGTTAATAATTCACCTTCATTAAGTAATTTAATTTCTTTAGTGAGCAATAAATAGTTCTGATGACATTCTTCTAGGACATAAGTACAAATGTTATTTTTCTTCATTAGCTCAGTCTCTTCCTGAGTACCAGAAGTAAAATACACATGCAGAAGCGTGGTCTATTTGTTATTTTTTGTTTTTGTAGCTGCAGCATCACTGCAACAATTCCATTGTGTTTAACAGAAATCAAACAATTTGGGCAGCTGTGTTCAACGAAAACTAATTTCCCAGAAATCTTCAAACCCCGACTTCAATTTTTTCATTTATGTTCAATCTACATACGTATATTTTAACAATCAAGAAAAGCACACAGGTACTAAAAAATACAAGTGGCATTTTCCTAGAAGTATTATTAGATTTTGTATCACACATAAAATCAAAAAGAGCTACAGTTTTTAAAGCGCCAACTGGCTTGTATTATATCCCCAGCTATGTTAGTGGGAAAATTATTGGTTAGGAGATATAAGTTATTACCTGTAAGTATAAATAGCATGTTACCTGTATTTAGCGTATTTGTTTCCTGTTGAGCTAAATGTACCCTGGTGGTCACATTCACACATTTAAGTAACATTTCCTACAGCTCTACCAGGCATAGGAGAGCAGCACACCACCTCCATGGAGGTGTGAAAATGAAAAACTAGAGGTGAACAGGCAGACGTGAATTCAACCAGACCCACATATGCTGAAACAACACAGTGAGCGTCATCCTCTTCCAAATGCGATATTAGAGAAAGCATCCCAGATGGTAGAGGAGGAAGAAAGGAAACATACATGTCAGAGGAACAGAACCAAATTTTTTCCAGCAAATGCAACTCAAAGGATACATAATTAAAATGGATACAGAAGGTGTGTTTCATCATCGAGAGACTATATGCAAAAACTGTTTCCGTAAAATACTTAAAGAATTTATACTATCAATTATTGAAAGTAAATCATGCAGTAAAATCACAACTATTCAGAACCCCGCTGAGGAGTCATTTTTGGAGGCTGGGTTTTCTGGATAATTGGGGGTTTACCCTTTTAAACAGAATTTTATTAAAATGTTTACGCACTGGAAAAATCTACATAAAATCTACATGCTTTTGCCACACTATTTAAAGCACACTGAATAAAATTAAAGTTCTCTAACAACTAGAAAAAAAACCTGTGAGCCATCAGTGATAACGACGAAGGGCAAAGAACTATTCTATTTCTAAGAAAAGGCCCGCAGTGCTGTGCTTTTCGTATTATTTATTATTTTGCTACAGTTTTTTCCCCTCTCTTCTTGCTTACTATTAGGTCATCTGCTATCATTTCTCCCTGTTATCTGTGTGTCTTTTCCCACTCCCAATTTACTACTTTTAATTTGCTGTAGCCTAGAAGATACTCATGAATATTAGAACTATGTGTAACAGGACAATAAAATTTAAATAATGATTGAGAACCTGGAGAGAGTGTCTATGAGTAAATAATGAATTCAGTACATGGACTTTTCATGCTCAGGGTCTTTTTATCCCTTCTGATTCTTAGTTCCGATCTAGAAAAATAAAGATGGTAATTAATTGGTTTCTGCATAGATGAGGTTTTTCTGTGTTTCAAAAAGATATTTTCTGTTAATGTCTCAAATCCTTATTTATGTATTATCCTATTAAAGTATCCTGTAGTCCCATAAAACAGTAGTATTCCCTTTTAACAGAGAAGAAATGTGTGGCTCTAAGAGACACATTTATTAAAACTGAGCAAAAACATGACTGTCAATTCCTTGCTTTAACTTCTAAATCACAGCGTACTCGAATAGCAAGCCAAGATTTAATTTTCATTTTTAAAACCAAACAGAAGCATGAAAGAAGGGAAAATATTTTACATTAGCTTAAAGACAACCATGAAAAACTACCCCAACACAGGATTACTGTAGTCAATGCCACACCAGGCCCCGGCCAGGAGCTAAAGCATCTCGAGATTACGCAACAGGAATTAGGCCTGTGCAGTGGCAAATACAAACCCATATGATTGTATATGTTTTAAAGTTTCTCTCACCACTACCAGATAACACGGACCTGAAAAACTGGTAGGTGTTTTATAAAGTAGCACATCTGAACGATATCTGCAAAAGGCCTTCCCTAAAACTGAAGACTGTGAGAAAACTAGGAAGATTTCATGATTAACACGCCTTTTAAAAAATCAGGTCCTTTCCCTCACGCCTAAGCCATCTATCTAGTGGGCATTTTTCACTTGCACATATAGTTGCTTTCACTATTTCATTGTGTTTAAGCCCCTTTTCCTGCCAATTCACTCTGAAACGATTTCACTTTTTAAACAGTCAGCCTTCACAGCCTTGAAGATGGTTTCCTTTTCCAGGGTAAATAATCCCAGTATCTCACTGATTCTACACCAGCCAAGTAAAATTTCTGCTTCCCAAAAACCTCCGCTGAAGAGCGGCAGTCCCTGTGCTGCTGCAGCCTGGGCTGATTTTAACCATTGATTATTTATTTGCAGAAGATGCTTTAAGGCATCACTGTCAACTGATATTTGATTTTTTTTTTTAAATCCAAACACTCCCCATTGATTCAACAATGTTGAAGAGCTACAGTATTTTCTCAAAATAGAAAAGCCACAAGAGAAGGTCATGATAAAAAAGCACTAAAATCTAGTACTGAAATCTAGCTACCACATACAAAGGTAAACAATAGCATCTGCTAATACAAACAGCTAATTAGAAAGATTCCCAAAATCAACAGCATCCCAATACACAAATAACCAGTTACAATCTAATAGAAAAGTCCATTAACAAAGGCGAAAATCACAAAAACAGATAAATAAATAACCTAGGCGATTATCCTTGAAAAAACTCACAAAACTTTATAACAGCAAATAAGATTTGAATAAACTTGAAAATATACCAAAGTTGTTTTTAGAATAGAAAATTTACCACTATAAAGATGCTGAGTATTCCAGAATTAATTTATTTAATTAAATACCATTTCAGTCAAATTACCCAAGGTGTGACAAAAATGATTCTAAAGTTTCTTTAGGAGAACAGAAAAAAGTAGTCATTGAAAAAAGAAAAGTAACGGGCACAGGGGGTGGGTAGAAAGCTATATTATTTAAATTGTCTTTTATAATATAGTACTCAAAACAAGGGCAGGAACAGAGACAGATTGATCATTGAAATCAAAGTGGAATTTGAAAGACAATCGCAAATATATACATATACACATGTATCTACATTCTTAGTGTACAATGAAGGTAGCATTTAGAATTCTAATTAGGAAAAATAGATTTTTAAATAAATGGCATTTAGAAAAATATTAAAGTGAGATGCCCTCCTCACACCATATACCAAAATTAATTTTAGATGCATCAAATGCTTAAACAGAAAACAATCAACTCATGAAAATAAAACTGAATATTTCTATAATCTTGAGAATTGGAAGGCACCTTTAGACATCACTTTAAAAGCAGAAACTATGCGAGAAAGGACCAATTAAACAACATGAAAACAACTCAATATAGCAAAAAATGCCATAACCCACAGAAATGCATGTCACTAGTGGGACTGAAAATGTGCACGACCTTCCAGAAGGCCAGTTGGCAGTACACGCACCAAAATAATTTAAAACATCCAAAACCTTTGACCTGGTAATTCTACTTGCGGGAATTTATCAAGGAAATGATGAGAGTATGGCCAAGATATACATACAAAGATATTAATTACACAGCTGTTTACAACTATGAAAGTGGGAGAAAACCACACCTCCAACAATGGTTGATTTCTCCAATAATTTGTGCATAACAACAAAATGGGATACTATATGTGCACTAAAAATCACAAAGATAGACAAATAGATATAGAGACAGAGATATAGATAGATAGATAGATAGATAGATAGATAGATAGATAGATAGATAAATAGACAGACAGACAGATAGATAAAATACATTAATAGATCTGCCTTGGAAGCGATCCAGAAGAATATACACCCAAATATCAATTTTGGTAATTTCTGGATGATGGGATTTCAAATGAGTTTCATTAATTTTTAAATTTTTTTCTTTGTTCAAGTTTTTCTAAAATAAGCCTGTATCACTTGCATAATCTTAAAAGACAACAGAAGGTGGGGACTGCAAGTATAGAGATGCTAAAGCGATGAGTTAACACCTTTATTCCAGCTTTTCCAAACGAATAAGATGAGGGAACAAAGCAACAGAAAAATTAGCAAATAACATGACTGAAAATAATTCAAAATGGAAAAAATACCTTTGTCTCATAAAATTTATGGAAAAATTGCCCCCCCACCCCGAACACATGTAATCCAAGAAATGCAAGCTGAAACAACACTACTTCACAGTTACTAAACTGGCAAAGATTGTCAAATTAAAAAATACCCATGCTGGCAACGGCCCAGGAATATGATCATTTTCATCACTAGAAATGGAAAGATAGATGGATATATTTTGAAGACAGGTTTGCAGTAGATGCCAAAGCTTGACCAAGCAACGTCAAAAAAAAAAAAAAAAAAAAAAAAAAAAAACCCTAAAGAAATAATAATGAAAGTGTATAAAGAATTGTGTAAAAAGCTGTTCACCATTTAGTGAGTGAAAAAGCAAGCCAATAAATACTACCATCATCCCATCTTTGTTTGAAAAATATATGTAGGGAAAAAATAAAACCTGAAAGAATTCGGATAAGAATGTTCACAGTGAGCTACACTGGGGTAGGAGGGTCTTAAATAACGCTTTTTCGGTTTGCTTATTTTTCTGTATTTTTCCAATTTTTCCATATAATATTAACACTTTTGCAAAGAGGAAAAAATATTAGATAATTTAGAAGCTCCTTGTCCATAATTTTATTACAAACTAAAAAGATAATTTCTAGTTCAAAATTATTTTTCTTCAGTAATTGACTTTACCAGTAAAAAGAAATAGAAGAACACTGATAAAAGCAAATAAATTTTTTAAAAGATCCTACAAAAATAGCAGTGTCGTCTAAACAACCCCTGTGCATGGGGTTAACTACTACACTCATTGCAAAGAGGCATGTCCCCTGCAAACACGCCCGGGGCTGGTGCATCTTGAGGGGACAGGCACTGGAATAGGTGTCGGGGGTCCTCAGACCACCCTTTGTCGGCTGCAGAACTGTGGCCAGGCCTCCGCCTTCTCACAGGCACTGAAGGAATCCATCCTGGACGCTCATCTGTGCCAGGACGCCAAGCCACTGTTGACCCAGTCCCGCTCTGGGTGACCTGTGGCCTTCATCCCAGACCCATCCAGGAGGTACGGGCCCGGCCCGCGAGCTCTCCTAGTACCTCATGCTCTCCGAGAGGAGATGCACTCAGCCCTGCCTTCCCCAGGGCCAAGGCCCTTCCCGGGCTCAGTTTCCAGGAAGCGGGGACCTCATGCAGGTGCTGCCTTGGGCACTGGCTGAGCCGACCCTGCACCACCTGGCTGGCCCAGCATGCTCCAGGCTCCCTGGACCCAGGGCCGGCCCGCGCTGCCCAGTCCGCGCCCACGCGGGAGGGCAGAAGGGCTTGCACCCACCCCGGCCCCTCACTGCAGGGAGGACAGGCCGCCTGCGAGGTACAGAGCTGGACAGAAGGGAGACCCCAGGCGGGGAGCCAAGGCTTCTAGAAAACACTGGAGACTGTGGGGAGAAGCTCCTGCAGGGGCTGGGCAAGTGGGGCGAGGGTGTGGGCATGGAGGCTGGGAGAGCACCCTTGCGGCTGGGGACAGGGAACAGCCTGGCAGGGCCAGCCAGGAGGTCACCCCTCTCACCTACAGCAGGGGTGAGACGGGGAGGTCACCCCCCCACCTACTGGAGGGGTGAGATAGGGAGGCGGAAGTCATGTGCCCCCCACCTACTTCAGGGGTTAGACAGGAGAGGTCATGTGTCCCCCACCAACTGCAGGGGTGAGGCGAGAAGGAGGAAGTCACCTTCCCCCCACCTACTGCAGGAGTGAGGCAGGAAGTCATGCGCCCCCCACCAACTGGAGGGGTGAGGCAAGGAGGAGGAAGTCAACCCTCCCACCTACTGCAGGGTGAGATGGGGAGGTCATGCACCCCCCACCAACTGCAGGAGTGAGGCAAGGAGGAGGAAGTCACCCCCCACCTACTGCAGGGGTGAGGTGAGGAGGAGGAAGTCATAACCCCACCTACTGCAGGGGTGAGGTGAGGAGGAGGAAGTCATCCCCCCACCTACTGCAGGGATGAGGTGAGGAGGAAGAAGTCATCCCTCCACCTACTGCAGGGGTGAGGTGAGGAGGAGGAAGTCATCCCCCCACCTACTGCAGGGGTGAGGTGAGGAGGAAGAAGTCATCCCTCCACCTACTGCAGGGGTGAGGTGAGGAGGAGGAAGTCACCCCCCACCTACTGCAGGGGTGAGGTGAGGAGGAGGAAGTCATCCCCCCACCTACTGCAGGGGTGAGGTGAGGAGGAAGAAGTCATCCCTCCACCTACTGCAGGGGTGAGGTGAGGAGGAGGAAGTCACCCCCCACCTACTGTAGGGGTGAGGTGAGGAGGAGGAAGTCACCCCCCACCTACTGCAGGGATGAGGTGAGGAGGAAGAAGTCATCCCTCCACCTACTGCAGGGGTGAGGTGAGGAGGAGGAAGTCACCCCCCACCTACTGCAGGGGTGAGGTGAGGAGGAGGAAGTCACCCCCCACCTACTACAGGGGTGAGGTGAGGAGGAGGAAGTCACCCCCCCCTACTGCAGGGGTGAGATGGCGAGGTCATGCACCCCCCACCAACTGCAGGAGTGAGGCAAAGAGGAAGAAGTCATCCCTCCACCTACTGCAGGGGTGAGGTGAGGAGGAGGAAGTCATCCCCCCACCTACTGCAGGGATGAGGTGAGGAGGAGGAAGTCATAACCCCACCTATTGCAGGGGTGAGGTGAGGAGGAGGAAGTCATCCCCCCACCTACTGCAGGGGTGAGGTGAGGAGGAGGAAGTCATAACCCCACCTATTGCAGGGATGAGGTGAGGAGGAGGAAGTCATCCCCCCACCTACTGCAGGGGTGAGGTGAGGAGGAGGAAGTCACCCCCCACCTACTACAGGGGTGAGGTGAGGAGGAAGAAGTCATCCCTCCACCTACTGCAGGGGTGAAGTGAGGAGGAGGAAGTCATCCCCCCACCTACTGCAGGGATGAGGTGAGGAGGAAGAAGTCATCCCTCCACCTACTGCAGGGGTGAGGTGAGGAGGAGGAAGTCATAACCCCACCTATTGCAGGGGTGAGGTGAGGAGGAGGAAGTCATCCCCCCACCTACTGCAGGGGTGAGGTGAGGAGGAGGAAGTCATAACCCCACCTATTGCAGGGGTGAGGTGAGGAGGAGGAAGTCACCCCCCACCTACTGCAGGGGTGAGGTGAGGAGGAGGAAGTCATAACCCCACCTATTGCAGGGGTGAGGTGAGGAGGAGGAAGTCATCCCCCCACCTACTGCAGGGGTGAGGTGAGGAGGAGGAAGTCATAACCCCACCTATTGCAGGGGTGAGGTGAGGAGGAGGAAGTCACCCCCCACCTACTGCAGGGGTGAGGTGAGGAGGAGGAAGTCATCCCCCCACCTACTGCAGGGATGAGGTGAGGAGGAAGAAGTCATCCCTCCACCTACTGCAGGGGTGAGGTGAGGAGGAGGAAGTCATCCCCCCACCTACTGCAGGGATGAGGTGAGGAGGAGGAAGTCATCCCCCCACCCCTAGCTACTGCAGGAGTGAGGTAGGGAGGAGGTCATGCATCCCCCACCTACTACAAGGGTGAGATGGTGAGGAAGTCACCCGGCCCTACCTACTTCAGGGGTGAGATGAGAAGGAAGTTACCTACCCTTCCCCCCACTCCACCCCCATCCACTGCAGGAGTTAGAGGAGGAGGAAGTCACCTGTTCCCCCACCCACCCACCCCCTGCACGCGGCGCCACCTACTGCAGGGGTGAGGCAGGGAGAAGGCCAGCTGCCCCCACCTGCCACTGGGGTGAGAGCGATGCGGAGCCACAGGGCGTGACCCTCTCCCCGGGACCCCGCGGGGGCTGGCAAGGCGCCCAGGGCTCTCAACCCGTGTGGCTCCAGGGTCTCCGCGGGAGGAGTTGCAGGGAGACCACTGGGAAGGATGCGTGTCTGAGCAGCCTGCCCGGCTAGCAGGTGGGACCTGGGTGGCCGCAGGAGCAAGGGACAGAGAGCAGCCAGGGCCTGGAGCTCGGAGCCCCGGGTGGGCAGGAGGGCGGTGCAGGACCCAGCTTTCCCCCCAGGAGCCCAGGGACCATGGTGGCCCGGATCTGGGGCTCCCATCCAGGCCTCTCCACTCCAGAGTGCCCGGCTCGGGACCCACGTTAGGAAGCAGGCACCTGGGCCTCCTCCCACGTGGAGGGGGCTTGCCTGGCACTGCTGCTGGTGGGTGACCCTATGACTTCACAGTACACCGGCTTCTGAATCCTTGCCTCTGCGGCTATTTCTAACCGTTCCTCCACACAAGACTTAGCAGAGCGTGCAGACACCACAGAGGGTAATTAAACCATCACACTGGCAAAGCTGGACGCATAGGCAAACACATGATGTATTGTTAACAGTAAGTATAATTAGGCAAGTAAACGTATATCTATATGTCATAGTTAACTGAAACGTTAGCTTCCAATAAACGTATAAAATGGATTCCAAATGAGGGAAAAAATTTCTTTTAGAAATTTGTGGTTTTCTATTTTCTTTCACTTCAACCCTCCATTAATGTTGGCTAATTAACTGTCAACTGGATTTACAAAAATGTGTTTACATTTTCAGCCCCATATTTGTGAGTTCAGCATTACTCAATCTATTTTATGATAAATAACCCTTGGATTATGTATAATGATAAAAGAGTATCTAAACAATCACAAGGTAATGCCTGAAATACACACAAAGGTGAGCGTGAAGAAAACATGTGGGCCACAATCTGACTTTCCAGACGAACCTGAGGGTGAATACAATTCTATCACCTTCCACAGGCAACTTCATCACATGGTATTTCTGAAGGGAAAAAGTCTTCAGTAAGAACAGAACTATTAAGTCGCACCAAAATAAGAGCCTTACACTTGAAGTAGAATACAATTATTGAGGCCACTGATAGTATCACAGAGCTACACTGCTATCACCGTCCACAAACATGAGGAAAGTCTTGTCTGTCTGATGGATACAGAGTTTCCAGTATGAGAAACATTTTTGTAAGCTCACATATATTTTTCATACATAGCCTCAAATAATAGTTCTAGATGGCTTCTATTGTTCCAAAACTCCTCGAAAAATTATTTGGCTAGTGCGCTCATCTTTCTATTTGAGAAAACAGTGCTTTCTTACTGTGGTTTCTGAATGCACCGGAAGCCTAGAATTTACTTTCACTTTGCCTGCACTGTGGTTCTGAATAAATAAAATCTTTTGCTATCATCCTTTTCCACTAAAATGAACAGGAAGAAAAAAAAAAAGTCTGAACATTTCAAATAAATACAGCAACAAGTACATTTAATGATAAGGTCACTGATATTTTTCACACTTCAAAAGAAGGACAAAGCTGTGCTTCTCTGCTGTAGGTGTGTGTGCGCTCACATATGTGTGTGTGACTGCTCCTCCGTCTCTGCCTTCTAATTCTACCAAATACGGAGAACACTGGAAAAACTACAAAAATGGCTTCACCTCTGTCTATATCAGAAAATCACTTTACTGAAACAGCATTAAAAATGTAGGCACCAGTTCTCATAAGCAGAATGAGGGAAACAACGTTTTCCAAAATGAAATTTCAGGGAATCATTCTTTTCAAAGTAAGATAACTTAAGGGGCAAGGCAATTCACGCAACTGAATCTAGCATCTGTTTTAAGTCATAAAGGCCATTACATTTTGTGGGTTGTGCAATTTGCTGTTTAACCAACTTTCTACAAAAGCATGGTGAAATGGCATGTTTAAAACCAAGGGCAAAGGGACTCCACTCACTGTGGGAAGAGGCACAGCACCCCCTGCCAGGAGCAGTGGCCCTATGGAGTACCTCCCCCAGCAGCAGGCCCACCGCCTCAGCCCTGACCCCATGGCCCGCTCCTGGCCATTCCACCTCCCGTTTCATCTGTCAGAAAACACTGGCATTTAGTGAAGGTGTACAGTCGATGGTGGGTTGATGCGGTGACTGAAAAGAAACTATAGGCTACGGCACTTCCAGTTCAGTGGCCCTGGGTAGCAATGTCTACCAAATGCTCTTCCTGAACAGAAAATTATATCTGGGTGCCTCCATTTGCTAGAGCAAAAAGATTATTCAGAAATCATATATACCCCACCAAAACACTGCAGGCTCAAACTTGGAATAAATCCTCCACTCCCGCTCCCTCTACAACATTTTCAAGCAGGGCTTTAGTACTCCATTATTGTGAATGTTCTTTGGCCCACAGCAAAAAATATTGACAAAATTCTGCTTTTAAGACAGTTATTGTCTCTGTATACTTGATAGCAGCCTTCAGAAGTTCACCTGCTAGCATTAAATTCTTGAGTTTTGGTGAAAGGAGAGAAAATTTGCCACATCTCAAGCTCTTCTGCTGTAGCAGCAGCAAATCAAATTATTCTTTCAATTAAACTAGCTTTGTGCCTAAAAAGAAAAAAAGGCCACAGGCTTTCTTCCCCCACACAGAGAACTGAAGCCATCACCCCTTTAAACCCCATGACTTGAGCATGATCTCCACGGCTTAGTATTCTTGGATAATGCAGCTCATAAAATTAAATCTACTCTCAGAGATTTCAGTTATCACTGTGTGCTCTGAGCTTGCAGGCAATCAACGGATCAAGAGTTCTGCATTGGGGTGCGTTTTTGATGGACCTGATATAGGGATATGGCTTCTCTCCCCTCTCTCTCTCTCTCTCTCTCTCTCTCTCACACACACACACACACACACACACACACCAGAAACCAAAAACACCCCAACAGGAGTTAAACAGAGAGCCAGGGCCCCCATCGTCACCCCCACTGCCCTGAGATGAGAAGGGACGCTCTCCACCATGAAGCTCACAGCACTTCCTCACCTTTGCCATACACGTTAGCTACATTTTAGCACTAAGACAAGCCCTGAACAGTGCATGCATCTGGCCAATTTCCTTCCAAAGAACTGGAGCTGGTCTTTCGTAGGAACTGCCCAACTAACAAATGCTCTGTGTTTGACTTTCTTTTCAAAATGTCGGCTTTCGAGAAGCAAAACGTGAAGCGCAGGTCTTGGCTGAATCCACGCTGCTAAGGTAAAGGCACTTCGGTGCTGGTGACGTGCCTGGAAGGGTGGTGAGGTCGTGATTGTTGGGGAAGAGGGGAAGCCTGCTCCCCTGGCACTTATTTGATTCAGAGCATTGTATTTGTAGAAGTCAGAGCCAAGTGCTAACCAAGATTTAACACTAAGACTAATCAGAATGACACTTAATGCAAGAAAACACAACTTTTTTTCTGTTACGGTACACACAGTGGGCATCCACTGAGAACTTGGCAACTTTTGTTAAGCACCATGATTACGAATAATTTACGATAGAAACTGACAGTGACTTTATCGTAAAACTGTGGCTGGAGAAATAGAAGACTCCAGGACCTGCCGGGATAAGACAACGACTTCCCGGATGTGAAACACAAAATCTGTCATTTGACTAAGCAAATTTTATAGGGACAAAGGGGTACATGTGCTAAAATAAAATCAATCAGAACAAAACGAGAAACCAAAAATCTGGCAGTTTTAAAAATTCTGCATGCTTGCAGTGATTGCACGGAGACAGCCCACGTCTGGGGCGGCGGGCACCTGGAAAGCCTGACCTTCTCCTTTTAAGAGAGCTTCATAGGTTTAAAAATGGGACGCGCACAGCAGCATCGTACAAACTAAGAAGATAATTTAAATACCAATTAAATAGTTAAAAATTAACACTGACATACCCTTAAAAATCCAGGGCTTCCTGTAAATGTCTTCACTTTAAAAAGAGGTATGCCTGCAGAGTCCAAGCTCCTGTTTGTTTCCATAGCTTCAGGTGGCACTGGCTACTTCTCACATCCAACTTCTAAAAATATCAATGTGGAGTTCACCTCCTCCATGCATTTTTCTTTTTTACCTGAAGGCAAAAAGTAAATCCGGTTTCTCTTCACAGATTGTGGGCCTGGTTTTAATTTGTGCAACAGTCCTTTTGATAACAATGCCTAGTTAAAACATCCATTAAAAGTCTGTAGCAGGCATTTAATGGAAGGAAAATCTAATAGGGTTCCACTGCAACTCGTTCATTAACTTTTAAAAGAGTTCTCTCCTTCAGCGTTCACAGAGAAAGATGGGACATGTGGGCAGAAAGAGGGAGGGAGAGACAGAGACATACAAGGGAGAGAGATGGGGGAAGGTGGAAAGAAAGAGAGGAGAGAGCGAAGAGAGAAACATTCACATATTTAGGGCTGGATTATAAATCTTTGAAAGAAATTCGGTCAAACAGTCGTGTTTTTCAGCCACCTGAACCAGCTCTCACTAAACCAAGACCTGCTTTTGTAACTATTATCCACTGTCTCAAGTCATAACAAGGAGACTCACAGGGAACCTCATCCCCCAGGAAACACGAGGCACAGAAGCTCAACGCTGCACTGAGCCTTCAGAGCACAGAATACCCAAAACACTTTATGCCAGGAAAAAGCAAGGACTGACTCAAGATTGGCAGAGCAACAACCACAAAGAAAGGCTCACCATCCTGGGGTTCTGGCCCAACCACACTGGAGAAGGCGGACCTGGTCTACCTGCCAGAAGGTGGGCTCTGTAACCAGGCCAACGCCTCCTCCACTGGCCAACAGAGGGCCACTGTCATATCAGTCTAGGTGACAGACCATGGGTTCAAACATGGTTTTTCCAGCATAGGAATGCGCCACATCATGGAGAAATCATTGCATTTAAGAAATTATTGCATTTCTCAAAATGTCCAGTAGAATGTCTTGGAGAGGACAGACACTCAAAAATCGCTGTTGGAACCAGAATCCATTGCAGCTACACCACTTTATGGTGTGAATAACAGCCTTACCCAGGGGTGATATAAAAGTCCAGCAAGAGTTAAAAGGGGCACAACCATGGAAGGGCCACCGACGGCAAAGGTCACCAGCCTTGGAATTTTTGGGGGTGCAGGGGAACCCAGAGCTCCGAGCACAATGCCTGTTCCCCTGACAGTGCAGTTCCACCATGCTATCTTGGACCTGCTTTCCACTTGCTCCTTCCTGCTCCGATCTAGCTAGTCCAGCAACCTCATCCCCTTCCAACAATCTTTTTCCTAATATAAAGCCCCATACTTACCATAATACTGTTTTATGTATTAGAAATGTATCATGTATTTTTTATGATTTTTTATACTATTTCCAAGCTACATGGAGTTTGAGCAGCCTGGCCCCGGCTCTATTTTTTCCATAAGCCCTGTTCCTTCAGGACGTACATGTTGTGTTATAACTAAAAAGTCTGTACCAAGACCCTATTAATAATGTTGAAGAAAGGCAAAGCTATCCAAGTTAAACTCAAAAGAGGACTATACACACATAGTACATAAAAAAATGTTGGACTCTCAGGCTAATTTAGGGTTGCTAAGTCAAAAGATTGATGTTACAGGTGAAAATACATGGTGCCTGTCATTCTCCCAAATCTGAACATTACTCAGCTAGTCCTACTGAATCCACTAACAAATGCCACAAGGAGGGGACCCTTTTCCAACTGCTGCTTACAATGACAAATCCACATTGATTCATCCTTCAAACCACACACAAGCCGCTGCTCCACAAAGCCCCTGATCTCCTCATCTTCCCCATCCCACAGCCCACCCAGACAAGTAGCATCTTTCTGGGTTTTGACTCCCCATAACAAGTTAACTGGAATGTTCCCGTAACAACTATCACTTTCCACTTCATTAAGAGAGGTATACACACGCGTCTTTCTCCCCAGCAAGACTTGCAAGCTCACTGAGGGCAAGATCCATCCTGCTCATCACTGCATTTCTCAAAATGTCCAGGAGAATGCCTCGGATATGACAGACACTCAACAATGGCTGTTGGAAGAATGAACTGGAAACCATGGGAGCTACACCACTTTATGGTGTGAGTAACAACCCTACCCAGGGGTGATACAAAAGTCCAGGAAGAGTTAAAATGGGCCAGCCCAGGTAAGCCTGCAGTACTCCTCTTGTCCCCGACTGGCCTCAGAACCCCACAGAAAGGTGCCAGCCATGCCCCAGCTGCATCCCAGGCTGTGCTCTAGGTATCTGCACCCAGGACCTCTCTGATCTACCTCCAGACCTCACAAGCCCCATCCCCTGGACCTGTTCTCCTGCAGGACCACGGTACCCGCAGTGTGTGCACCTCAGGGACAGCAGAGCAACACGCAGGATAGAGCAACACACGCTCACTAGGAGGCCCCTCTTGGGGTGGAGGAAGACAGAACTGGAAAGCAAAGAATTTCAAGACTCAGGACCCAAGGATATTAGGAACAGATCTGCTTCAAACTAGTAAGTATACGCTATGGAAATGCCATGCATTAAGGCCATAAAATCCAAGCAACAATCAGCTAGTACCCTTCACCCAATCCTCTCCCACTTTAAGTCACCACTGCTCACTGCTGAACTGCCCACATCTCTGTCATCACCAAATCTAGTAACGACAGCTCTAATGATATTTACTCTACAAACACTGGACCCTATGCAGAAAAACTTCTCAGCTATATGATGTCTACAATGAATGTAGCAGACATCAGCTACCATTTTGTTTGAAGATGATATCCAAATCAATATGCCCAAATCAAACAAAAGACATATTTTGCTAATGAGCTTCCAAATTTCATGGAAATGTATTCAGAATGACAAATGGTCCACCTATTTACTGACCTCTGTTTGCTTCACATGTACCAAGGAATCACAATAGTGCAAGTTTCTTGAGGATAAGCAATTAGGGACCTTTCTTCTGTGCCACCCTCCCCACCTGGTAAAGTGATAGGGTCCTTGCAGCTGCTGAGTAAGCGCCTGTAGGTGTGATGACTCCCTACTGGGACCAGCCAGTTCCTTCCTGTGTCACCGTGGGGCCAGTAACAGCCAAAGTCTAAACACCACGTGGTCAAGAGGATGCTCTGTTAGTTGCTTATTATCATCAATGATAACTTGGGTTATCAACAACTATTGGTTATCAAACCAAATTAATGGCTGTTTTCAAAGTTTCCTGAGCACATCTGTGATTCAGAGTGGGTTACTTCTCTACCTCGTCCTCAATAAAGGCTGTTGCCCAAATGACAGGACACAACATAATTTTATCCTTTGGTATCTGTCATGGGTTGAATAGTATCTTCTAAAATTCATATCCTCCCAGAACCTCACGATGTGACTTTGTTTGGAAATAGGGTCTTTGCAGATATAATTAGTTAAGCTGGGGTGAGGTCATACTAGATCAGGATGGGTCCTAAGTCCAAGGACTCGTGACCTTACGACAGAGAAGAGGACACACGGACAAGAAGGCAGACACATGAAGACCAAGGCAGTGACTGGAGTGATGCGCCACAAGCCAAGGACACCCAGGACTGCCGGGAGCTACCAGGAGCTGGAAGATGGGAGGAAGGATTCTCCTCTGGAGGCTTCAGAGGGAGGCTGGCCTTGCCAACACCTTGATCTCAGGCTTCTGGCCTCCAGCACTGGGAGAGAATAAATGTCTGTTGTTTTAACTATTGGTTTGTTTATGGTTTTAATTTGTACTTGTTTGTTATGAATTTCACTAAATAAGGAAGAAGTTGGCTAAAAGAACCATAAACAAAATGGAATAAACATTAGTAGCCCAGTTACAGAAGGAAATGGCCAGCGTGGCCCTCCCCATCCATGGACAGCTACTCTCTCCCCAGGCTTCCTTGCCCACCTGTAGGCACAGACACACACCCCGCCAACGCCGGGCCCGTGACTCCATATGTGGAAGGGGAGACTTACCCGCCCCCATCAGCAATGCAGTAAGTGGCCACCCAGATGGCACAGGAGAGCCAGGCCCCAGCCAGCCAGTCCCATGGTGCCATCTGAATTGCAAGCTCACAACAAGGCTACCAACCTCTTTTACAGGGGAGAGGTAGCACAGCTCTTCTACTCCCAGAAACATGCCAGGACTGCAGGAGCAGACCCCCCGCCCACTCCGGACTCTGGACCCCACAAGCTGCAGAGCACTCGGGTGCATACTAGAGAGACGACCCACTTCCATGGGAACGTGTTTTCTGTGAAACTGTGCTCCCAGCATCCAAAACAGCACGTGCTCAATAAATACCTGTTGACTGATGATCGAAAACAAAATTGTCATGGAGCAGCCAACAGGCGAATGACTGTCTAATGGCCAGAAAATGTCATGAGGGCTCTGCCCGGGGTACAGGTACCCCAGCAGGTGCCCCCAGAGCCCAGCAGGTGAATTCATCTTCCTACACCAAACCACACACTTACAAATGACAAACACTCCCAAATGAGCCATGGTTCTGAATGCATTTAACTAAATAGCAGGTTTGACTGGCTGTTAAAAATTATTGAGTGATTCTCAAGATCAAAATTGAGTAGGTTTGTGTTTTGTAATGGTTGCAACATTGTGCAATGGGATCCTTTTGTTGAAGTACCTTATGGTACAGGAGAAGAGGAAACCCTCGCGCAGGGAGTGTCCACGCAGTCACAGGCACAGAACTAAGAGGGGGACCAACCAGAAGCATCAAAGGTGCTCATGGGCGCCCCCACTGGGGAGGAGGACCAGCTGAGACAATGTTGAAACAGGAACCTGTACTGCTGTTAAGTGGAGAGAAAGAGTGTGCTCCAGGTGAGAGAAACCCATGGACTGAGATAATAAAATCTCAACTGTTCACAGCAAGGAAAGGCTCGTGGAGCACCTGGGGGCAGGACCCACTGCAGGACACAGCACACAAACAACCCAACCCTTTGGATACTCACAGGACCCTAGCCAGAAATTCTACACTTCACGTTATCTGTATAACTCACAAAAATGTCAAGCTTGGCCAAAAGAAAAAAAAAGGAGCAATGCCCTTTTTCTTTAAAAGCTGATTCACTATCCTTAAAATTTGTAAGATTTACTATCCTTAAAATTTCTAAGAAACATCACTTTCAGGAAGAAATTGACATCCTAAACCATGTGTAAGAGAGAGAGAGGGCAGCCTTTAAAACTAAATCCGTACTTAGTCAACGGTAAGCAAATTTTAGCTTTGCTTGTTAAAACTACAATTGACTTTTTAAGACGTTAAACTTTTCAAGGATAGTTATATTCCCTAAGGTTAAAAGGTCATAATTTATCTTTGAAGGATAAATTCTATCACTGGGCTTAAGGAGGGGACATCAAACACTTTAATCCTATTTTTACCATATTCATCACATTCAACAAAAGCAGGGAAACAAATGACCACAACCCTGCCACACATGTTAAAAACATCAAGAAATAGAGTTTTCCCGAAATGGTGGAAGCATGCTGGGCTGCCCCCAGCACCCATCAGGTGCCTCCTCGTATTCAACACTTTGAGTTCACTGCTTCCAAAATAAATGTACATGTCCTATTAGAGAAGAGGAAACCTAAAATCCTTTAGAAAAAAAGGGGACCAGGCATGGTGGCTCATGTCTATAATCCCAACACTTTGCGAGGCCGAGAAAGGAGAATGGCTTGAGGTCAGGAGTTTGAAACCAACCTGGGCAACTATTAGAGCAAGACTCCGCCTCTACAAAACAAAATTTAAAAATTAGCTGAGTGTGGTAGGACACATCTGTAGTCCCAGCTACATGTGAGGCCGATGTGGGAGGATTCCTTGAGCACAGGAGTTCAAGGCTGCAGTGAGCCATGATTACGCCACTGCATTCCAGCCTGGACAACAGAGCCAGATCCAGTCTCTTAAAAAAACAAAGGACTGGGACTTTAATCTCACTCAAGGAGATATGTTCAAGAGGGTTAGGATGTTTTCATAACCAAGAGTTTAAAACAAAAATTTAATTTTGCAAATTAAACCAAGCACATGGTCAAGGTGTCCGTATTCTTCCACAATGAAATCATTATATAATTTCTTAAGAAATGCATTTGAGGCTCCCCTGAGATTTTAATCAAAATAAAATAAAATAAAAACGTTAACAGAGAAGTATCAACTACTCACACAACAAAAACAATTATCGTAGTAGACAGGGTCCTAAACAGAGGTGGATTTGCTTGACACAGGTGAGGCCTCAGGGTCCCTGGCCTGCGCTGGCCCTTCCAGAGCCCTGGGGACCCTGTGTCCATGTGGGCTTCCAGAATGTGCAGAACTATGGCGCTTTTGCTGTTCCTGGGCAGGGGAAGATGCTGCCGCTGCCCCTCCCATCTCGGGTGGCCACATCCCAGCCCCCAAGCTTCTTTGCCCGGGCAGCGTCGTGGGCCTGCAGCCTTGTGCAGACTGCAGAGGGGAAGCTGGATAGTGCGTGAGGCCAGGTATTTTGTGGACCCAGCCATCAGGAATAAACAACCACTTTCCATGACCCAGGCTAAAGGAATGACTGAATTACCTTCCTGTGCAAACAAACATGCAGGAAAACAGATGTGTCAGGCAACCAACTAACAATCAGCTTATTTTTCGAGATTCTGCCACATTTTCAGTTTTTTAAGATTTGCTCTTTTGTGATTTATTTCTCATACTAAACAAGCAGTCACTCCCATACTTCATCTTGCATTCATGATTTTGTACTTCTTTTCTTAAGAAGACACTCCCCCTCCCCCCAATCCTAGCTCCTCCCCCAGCACTAAACCCTGCAGAAACACACAGACTTTTCTAGTCTTCATCCTGATGCCTTTACTGAGGGGCTCTTGGGGGAGGCAGAGTCTGGGCCCTGCCTTGGATAAGATCTTCTCAGTTAGTCTCACTCTAAGAACACACTCCCCCTGTACAGAAAACAAACGAGATAGCATCCATGCCCGTGCTTTTCCCCGATCACTGTGACTGCGTGTCCCAGGGTGCCAATTCTTAGTCATCTTAGAGCTTCCAACGTAACCCACACAGGTGGCTTCAGGAGCTGCCTACGACGACTCTGCTACGCATCTACACCTCGCCGATGGGAGTCCATCACAAGTCACAGTTGCCCGCGGCAGTTAGAGGGTGTCCAGAGAAACGAGTCTTAGTCTACGGGGCATGTCTGCACGCAGTAGCGTCCTGAGTGCCCACGGGGAAACTTCTGCTTCCATCTCTCACATGCAAGGCTGCAAATACGGCACGAACCAGGAGGTAGCTGAGGAGAGTTCCAAGCAAAGCATAAACCCATTTAAGAAGGCTTCAGTCAGCCGGGCATGGTGGCTCACGCTTGTAATCCCAGCACTTTGGGAGGCCAAGGCAGGCGGATCACCCGAGGTGATCAGCCTGACCAACATGGAGAAACCCTGTCTCCATTAAAAATACAAAATTAGCCAGGCATGGTGGTGCATGCCTGTAATCCCAGCTACTCGGGAGGCTGAGGCAGGAGAATCACTTGAACCCAGGAGGCAGAGGTTGTAGTGAGCTGTGATCGCGCCACTGTACTCCAGCTTGGGCAACAAGAGTGAAACTCCATCTCAAAAAAAACAAAAAAACAAAAACAAAAAGAAAGAAAGAAGGCTTCAGTCTAATTCATAAATGAGACGCATGGTGAGTTATTCAGAATGAGGACTGTTTCCAAAAACATTTCTCACCCTTGAGCTTGATGTGAGCAAGGACACTCAGCCTCTCCTACAAATGCTTGGAGTCACTGGCAAGAGAAAAATGGAAACAAACAAAAAAGGTGTGTACATATGTTTGCCTGTGTGTATATATGTATATACACATACATATGCATGCATGTAAGATATATGACTGTTCTTATTTTATTTTGAAGACAAGGTCTTTCTCTGTTGCCCAGGCTGGAGTGCAGTGGCACAATCATGGCTCACTGCAGCCTCAACGTCATGGGCTCGAGCGATCCTCCCACCTCAGCCTCCTGAGTAGCTGGGACTACAGGCATGCACCACCACATCTGGCTCATTTTTGTATTTTTTGTAGATATGGGGTCTCACCATGCTGCCCAGGCTAGTTTTGAACTCCTGACCTCAAGTGATCCACCTACCATTGCCTCCCAAAGTGCTAGGATTACAGGCACGAGCTACCGCACGCGGCCTGCCTGTTCTTATTTCATACATGGAACATGACAGCAACAGAAAGATTCACACCAAGGTACAGGAACCGCCCTGACACGCAACTCTCAGTCAAGAACAGATCTCAGGATCCTTTGGCTGAACTCACTGTTGACACGTCTGAAGAAACCGAGGCACGAACGGCCACCCAGAAGCTGCCTAGTGGAAAGGCCAGGGCTCGCGCAGCTACCCTGAATCCTAGCCCAGTGCTGTTCCCCACCACAACAACCCGAGAAAAAGTCTAGGGAGACCGATGACAAAAATTAAAGCTTTAACAACCTATGGATGGTTTGAGAGGTCAAGGAGTCAGGCCTTCCCGGGCTTAACTGACACGACCATATCTGTCTAACTCTATAACCTTATAACATCAACCTATGTGCGCTATTTATAGAACCTTAAATTCCGTAAGCCTCACTCTATAAATGCAGAGAATAATAAGATAACTATAAAACTGAAATTATATAACGCAAGTGGAGTGTGTCAGGAATACAGTCAATTCAGCAGTTCTAAAATACTTAGTGAGTGCCTACCATTTGCCAGGCAGTACTGTTGGTGTTCCAGGCACTACCTGTACAGGCAATGAACAAAACGGACAAAACCCCTGTCCCCATGGAGTTTAAATTCCAAACTTTCTGCTGTTATTATCATTATAGCTATTATTATTATCAGATATCGGAACTGTGCAAGGGTACACTGAAAACAGAAGAATGCTACCATTAATATTTATAAATGAATAATGAAAGTCATCCCTTAAATGTGTTTTATAACCTAAAAGGTGCCAATGCGACTTTGGGATGTGGTTAGAAGAGGTGCATCTGACAGCTGTTCATTTTCTTGCCCAGCCCCTTCCCTCCTAGTGAGAGGCACAAGGAAGACGCAGTTATAATGCGGTGTGATTTAAAGAAAGGGGAACCTCTTAGAATTGGGTCTGCCCAAAGAACCCCATCTACCTCCTGGGATGGCTCGTGGGAAGGTCAGGGGGAAGAACGGCCGAGACGCACACGCATCGTCAGGTGCGGAAAGATTTGGGAGGTACCCTTAGACACCGGCAGGGCTGCAGGGTGGTGGCCAGCACCCCGCAAATGTTACACACGCACGCCTCCTATCACGCAAGCTTGCTTGTTCAATGTGGGTGTGGAGGTGAGGCCTGAAATGCAGAACCTGAAGACAGCGAAAAGAGCGTCAACGTCACTGGAGACAGCGAAACGAGCGTCAACGTCACTGGAGACAGCGAAACCAGCGTCAGCGACACTGGAGACAGCGAAACCAGCGTCAGCGTCACTGGAGACAGCGAAAAGAGCGTCAACGTCACTGGAGACAGCGGAAACAGCGTCCGCGTCACTGGAGACAGCGAAACCAGCGTCAGCGTCACTGGAGACAGCGAAACCAGCGTCAGCGTCACTGGAGACAGCGAAACCAGCGTCAGCGTCACTGGAGACAGCGAAAACAGCGTCAACGTCACAGCACAGGAGTGGCCTCCCCATCTCAGAATGGAAGAGCTGGCTGAAGAGCAGGAAGGAGCGGGACAGACGCTGGAGGAGGCAGAGGCCAGAGGCAGGTCGCTGCCGAACCATGGGGAGGCATGGAGGAGGAGAGGGCGGAGATGAATTGGAAAATGGAGTTTTTGTTTCCCGTATTCAGTCCTGATAACATTTATTTCATTGCTCAATGAAATTTTTACAGGATGCATAATAAAATATTTCATATAAAGTTAATATTGATAACCACTTCAGTCTCCAAAATACTCTCGCTATACTGGGAGATCCATTACCTCAAGGACCTTCTTAGCTATTTTTCTTTGTCCTCGAACTGTCTAGAAACAAGCAAGTACTCAAAACGAGTATGTACTGGATAAATAAGCCAATGAATGGGCCAGCAGTTGGAGAAATGAGCACATGAACTCCACGAGGTAGGAATCAGTCCCAGGTATTATCATCCCAATTTATAGTTGAGAAATCTAACAGTGAAAGAAAAGATGCGCGCTCTGCAGGTACAAAGCTGGGAAGTTTGGATGTTGAGGTCAAGCCGCTGTAGGGTTCTTTACCCAACGGCATCAACGCACGACCAGCAGTCCCCCTGGAAGGTTCCGGAAAGGCAAGAATGAGCATAACGGACCCAACACCACATGTCAGGAAACCAAGGGGATTAAACGTTTAATGTCAATATTTATTTCTTATTTCACATCCCCGCCTTGGTTCCGAGAAGGATTTAAGGCAGCATGATTTATGCTCAGGAAGGCCGTGCTGATTAAACCCTCACATTCACGCGCAGGAGGTAATGCATGGAAACCTCTCACGACACGGGTGTGACACGCTGATGGCTCACAAGTCCCAGGAACCCTGGGGGCTGGGGTCTATGCCTTTACCACTGGAAGAAAAAAAAAAAAACAACTAATGATTATTACTCATCAAAAGCAGTTTTTCAATAGACAAAATCTTTCGATGCGCTGGCTCTACTGAGAAAATGAAATAAAAGGCACTGCGGTGCACCACAATATCTAAAATTTATTGTAAAACCCATCTAAAATATCACAGAAACAATTTCTCCCTCGAGTGTTTTATGAACAGCAAATGGGAGGAGGAAAAATATTTTTACTGATACCCTTGAACTAAGTTTATAGAAATATGTATGTGTGAACATGTCATATTTAAGAGAGAAGTTAATAGAAATATCCAGAACCTCACAGCATTTTTTTAATTTGAGTTGGTAACCAACCAAATACCATAAAAAAGCAATAATGAAGGCCATCTCATATACAAAAGATGCAAAATTTAATGGGGAAAGAAAAAAAAAAACCTTTCAAATAACCATGCAGAAGCCCTGGCAAAGCAGTTATTATTCCCAGAGCATCGCCACTATCCCATCCTCTGGAACTATATTTATTATGACTTATTAGATTTTGGAGCAATTGTCCTCTGAAGAGCACAAAATGCTGCAAAATATTATAACTTTTAAAACTGTGCAAAAACTTTACGAGGAACACTTCTAAAGCTAAAGTATCACTGAAAATTGCCAGAGGAGATGGCAGGGAGAGATAAGGAAGTAGATGGAAAGAAAGACAGCAGGGAAAGGAAAAGAAGGAGTTAAGGAGAGGGCCCCGGGTGGCCGCAGGGAGAAGCTGTGCAGGGAACCCACAATCCCACTTCCAAATAAAGGGCTCCCAGGCTGCCCTGTTTCTCTCTGGCCCACAGGCTCCGGCTCCAGCCATCATGTATTCACTGGCCATGTGGCTGTTGCCATGCAAGGTTCCCCACACTTGCAGAATATATTTCAGCTTCTCTCTCTGTGTGTAGAGAGGAGCCCATCTAAAATTAGTATCTTCTAAATGATGGTAAACGGAATATAAAGAACAAAGCCTCCAGTGTGGGCCTCCATTTCAAACAGTGCTGAAGACGGCAAGAAGGGACATCGGTACGTGTGCAAATACGAGTCACCATAAGAGTTTATAAATGCATCTAAAAATCAATTAATTAATCCTCCCAAACCACTGCATAAAGACAGTCTTCCCACCCAGTGAACCGCATCCTCCACAGTGTGCAGGCCAGGCGTGCAGATCCTCACTAGAAAAAAAGGTGCTGCAATGTGGACTTCAACAATTCAGAGTATGCAATAGTCCTTCCGAGTGAAAAGTGTGAGGAAGCCCCACATGACTCCTCAAAAAGGAAGGCCACTAGGAAAGGGATTATGAGACCAGCAAACAGGTAGTTTCTCTTTCCAACATTAATCCACCAGGCTGACTCATACTATGTCCCCCCACTCCAAAAACTAAAATCAAACAAGAAACCATCCCAACACATCTGTACTTCTCAGACATTAATGACTGGTGACCCGCACCCAACACACATAACACCGGCATCCATCTTCTTGTATATCTTAACAGAGCTGACATGATTGGCAGGTGCTCTTTTTAGTACTGCCACTATATTTATATATTCACCATGAAAATCAGCAGAAAACATACTGGAACGTTGTTAAGGGAAGTTTTCAGGTTTTTCCTAAGTGTGCTATAATACTAATTCCAAATTCCCCCAAAAGTGAGAAAAGATTGTACTTTATAAGACTCGTGAGAATACACTGGGATGTAAAATATGTTTCCACAGTTCGATGGTTTAAAGAGATAACAGTGCAGGCTGCAGATATAACTGATACCACTTTTGCATGTGAACATGGGAGAAAACTCCAAAGAGAACTCCTACGACACAGAAAACGATGACGGAAGCCCGGAGTTCCAGAGCTGCTGAGGCTGTGGCCCAGCTCATAACTGCTCTCAGGCCGCCGGGCACAGGCAGGCTACCAGCCCTACAGAGATAGGGATAGGCGTCCTGTGAAATGGGCTGTGCACCAACACAGACCCCCAGTCCCTTCATCACAGGCAGCCCTGAGAATTGGAAGAGTCTTCCTAACTGTGCGTGGCAAACTTAACCTGACCAGAACGGACATGAAGTTACTGCCGGTCTCTCCTCGCCCAAGTATTGTGACTATTAATCCATTTACCTGTAGAAAATCTCATGTTTAAGCTGAGGATGTTGCGAAATATACAGTATATGCACAAAATTTCTTTTCAAAAATCTGAAAAGTTCTGAATTCCAAAACATATCTGGCCCCAAGGATTTCAAGTAAAAGATGTGGGACCTTCTTTAAAATGTGAAGGAACTGGGGGCACACGCCACTTCCTTCAGGGTTGACCTGGAGTCTGAAAACTGAAAAGCCTAGATCAGAAAACTCTCTTTTCCAATGTGCAGAACTACCTGTTAAAAGGACGTGTTTCAGACCCTCGAAATACCTACTAAATAAACAAATAACATATATATATACACACATATATATATATATATATATATATATATATATCTCAATGGAAAGTTGAGAAAGACAAACCTAACTCCAAATTAAACTTATTTTAGACTTCCCAAAATACATGCAAAACATCTTACAGCTACATGGTCTAAAAGGCCATCAGCAAAATCAAGTCCATTGAAACCATCAAATGTAAAAAGATTAAACTAGAGTATACAACACATAGTCCCCTCGGATTTGGTTTTATTGGTGTAAATTACCTGCGTAGACACATTAAAACTCAACTGAGAGGCAAAGTAAAATTCCTGCTTGAAAGATTCTCAAATGAGGGAAATCTGGCCTCAATTATTTAAAAAAAAAAAAAAAAAGGTCCGGACACAGTGGCTCATGCCTGTAATCCCAACACTTTGGGAGACTGAGGTGGGTGGATCACCTGGGATCAGGAGTTCGAGACCAGCCTGACCAACATGGAGAAACCCGGTCTCTACTAAAAATACAAAAATTAGCCGGACATGGTGGCCTGTAATCCCAGCTACTTGGGAAGCTGAGGCATGAGAATCGCTTGAACCCAGGAGGCAGAGGTTACTGAGTTCACACCACTTCACCCCAGCCTGGGCAAAAAAGCGAGATTCCATCTCATAAATAAATAAATAAGGCATCACATGCACTTATTTTCCTTCCAAGGGATAATTTTTGAAGCCCTGTGAAGATCTAAAATTGCAGAGTGGTCCAGGCATAGCGGAACACACCTATAATCAATCCCAGCACTTTGGGAGGCCAAAGCAGGAGGATCACCCAAGTCAGGAGTTCGAAACCAGCCTGGCCAACATGGTGAAACCCGTCTCTACTAAAAATACAAAAATTAGCCGGGCGTGGTGGCAGGTGCCTGTAATCCCAGCTACTCAGGAGGCTGAGGCAGGAGAATCGCTTGAACCCAGGAGGCGGAGGTTGCAATGAGCCATGATCACACCACTGCACTCCAGCCTGGGGACAGAGTGAGACTCTGTTTCAATAAATAAATAAATAAAATTGCAGAGTGCAGGCAGGAAACACTGTTTATACATTAGCCAGCAAGGAACAGGTATCTAAAAATGTCCTCTTGGGGTCAACCATGCTATTGAGCCTCACAGTGTTCTCATGTAGTGGACAGAAATGCAAAGATCTGGGGAGAAGCTCCAGGCTAGAGAAAGACTCACACCAAGCACCCGTGGAAATGACCTCCGAAGGACCATGCCCCAGGCAGGATCACAGTGATGTGGTAATGGGCAAAGGCAGCCCGGCTCCACGGCCACACCAGCCTGAGCTGCCCCTGCCAGCACAGCAGCCTGAGATCTCAGCAGAGGACGTCAGTGGGCACCACCTGGGCACCCACTCTGTACCAGACTTGGGGCCAGGCACCTACAGAGCCTCATCTGCCTGGAGCCTGTGAGGCCCACGCACAGTTCCCACCCTCCACCACTGGAGAGAAACTACATCTCCTCACCTTCCACCCACTGCCAACCCAAAAACGACTGGGACGCACATTGAAAAATGCTGATATTTGATTTTTTCCCCACAAGGGAACTGAAAGGTTTTTTGAACTGGCTTATTTAATATTATAAATCTTATATAAATATTATAAATCTTATATAAATATTATAAATCAAGTGGTTCACCTCCCATCCATTGATGGCACTTACTTCGATAATCCATCCTATGCAGTTCGCATAGGGAACTTGGGTAAAGTACAGCATTGGAAGAGTATCTGTGAGTTTCCAGCCAAGAAATGTTCCACGCACTCCTTTGTTCTTATTTTTCTTGTAATAGCCAGGAAGGGCTCGTACCACTTCCACAAATCACGGGGAAGTCAGGGGAATCAGGGAAGAAAGACGACGTCTCTTTAATTTCACACGCATGATGTTTGCAACCACTAAGGTCATACCTGCGCGTGGTGACTGACAACTTTTCAGCTTGATTCAAAGCAAACAGCTGCTGGGCTGATCGCCTAGCAACTAAAAATTGATGGATGACCCTTAAGATGAATAACTACCATAAATCACCTCATTCAAACTCTCCAAGAAAAAAATTAAAAAACAATGGTTTTCATGACATTTGCTGAGCTCCATAATGTGCCATGATAAATTTGGCCTCCTTATGGATGCACAGTTGTGGTTGTGAAAGTTGAGTCACTTCTGTTTTTGTTTCCTGTTTCCTGTAATTCCTGATGCTCAGGACCCTTCGTAAGGTGCGTTCCCAGGAACATGCTGCTCCAGCAGGAACGGCAGCCCTGGGTGCCTGTCAGTCACTCCAGGACGGACAGGAGCTGCTGAATTTCTCATCACCAAACAGCTTTTAATCAGGAAACGGCAGTCTTACATCACAAAGATGGAAGGGGACCCCGTGCATTAATAACGGTTACAATACATTTAGTGTAATGATTTGACCTCGGCCAACATTATAGACGCCATGATTCATATGAATTTGATAAACTACTTCCTGTTTGTAGACATGTCATATGTTTCTAAAAGGCCAAGAATGTGCTTTTAACTTGCAAATAAACACAGACCTATAAACCATAATAGGATTGAGAGGAGGTCTTGGTATTTGTCCTCTAAAACACCCAGTATCACCACCATTATGAGCACTTCCACAAGTAGATGCATAATGATGAACAGACTATTTTTCCAGATGGTATTTTCCTGTTTTTACTTAACATTCAAAAGGAGGCGTGGGCAATTCCTTTCACCATCTTTCTTTGCCCCCTTTTCTTGTTACACTGGGTTTTGTTTGTTTCTTTTAGGTTAGATTGATGTTACATGGAAGGTAGTTTCCAAAAAACCAGTCCACCGACTCGGGTTAGCACTTTGAAACCAAAAACAGCTTCCTGCTTTCTTCTTTCACCTACCATCACCAGCACCCAGGGTCGGCACGTCATAGACCGCATGTCACAGACTGTCACGCTCACCTGTCTTCGCAAGAGCTAGGGCTTCCCCAAGGAGGGGGGTTCAGTCCCTCAACAAGCACCGGGAGCTCTGACTATGAGCCAGGAACTGTGCTGGGCTCTTGACGGTGGAAGGAGAACAAGATGGCCCTGCCCTCATGGAGCAGAGTGTCCACCAGGACACGAACAAGTCAGTGAGCAATCTTATAGACAGAGACATGCTGCATGGTGCGTACAGTGTGCGCCATTATACTAGAAAGGAGTTCACACCATCGGACTGGAAGCTCCCAAAGATGAGATGCATCAATCCTGGAAAGAAAGTTACTTTCATTTAATAGACTGTACAATTCCAAGAAACCTTCTCTATTTAAAAAGCCAAAGAGGGCTTTTAGGCTCTGGAGTGCAAGCCACACTCTCTGAGCATCAAAGCTGAGGTGGGCTTTGAGGAGGGCCTGCAGGTCGGGTGGCACCCACCGGAAGCCCAGCTCATGGATTACCCTGGGGATGGCATGTCACAAGACTGCCTGCAGGCCAGGGTAGCATGCCCAACACCTGCCCCACCCAGGGCTGACTGTGGCCAACCCCTCACTCACTTTGAGAGCTCCTCTATCCACCACATGCAACAAAACCCCTGAAATGGAAAGATGAAATAAAGCAACATTAGCAACAAATAGAATGCCTTAGTGGCCGAAGGGCCACGACCTAAGCTGCTCATAGCCACCGGCAGCCCCAGATTTCTGGCCCATGAAGCATCCCGTTAGAAATAAAAGTGGGATGCGCCTTGTTCCCTGGTGTCTGCGTGAATGCCTAGATTCTGGGATCTGTGCTCCTGGAAGAAAGGACGAATGCACTAGAACATCCCGCTCTACCATTTTCAAGGACTAGAGATGTGAGGACCAACCGTTGAGAGGTTCAACTTTGGATCCACCATCCCTTAGAACCAACTCCCTGCTGAGCAAATGTCAATAACGCTGCCATCCTGAAGCAAAATGAAAAAGACTTATATTAATTAGGTTGCCAAGACTGCTTATGTTGCATATGCTACTACATTTAGGCATGCGACGATAACTGTGCATTCTCCCCACAGCATCATGCTCCTGACACGGGAGAGCCTGGGCTTCATTTGTCTTCCTAAATATAAATGGCCACTATCTGTAGCACTTAGGAGAGGTTAGCTGGCTGCAAATAAATAGCATCTTAACTGCTGCCCTGATAATGGTGAGCTCTGGGGTACATCTCCACTTCTAACACTATCAGGGTCCTATAAGGATGGAGTGGAGGCGATCCATTTGGAAAGCCATCTTTAATGCACATGTGTGTGGCCAGAGTCTGTTGCAGCATTCACGCCTTCTCAGCATTTTTGCCCGGGCTCTGACCGCCCTCGGTAATGCCTTCCTGGGTGGAACCTATGGAACAGGACAATTGGCATGCTGTCCCTTTAAGACTGAAATGCTTGTTTCCTTGCAGTAAGAAAAGTAAATCACGCTATAGTGAGTTGAGCTTTGAAAAAAGCATCCATCCATTAAAGTTCATGGATCCGCGTTTTCAGGTTGTCCCTCCCCTGGCTGTGTCTCAAGTTACAGCCTTGTACAACCCAAGTCTAAATAATATTCACCATGATAAATGACACCATAACTCCGATATCCACAATCAATCTTTGCTTTAAAGATACATCCATCTTCAATAATGTTGATGGGGATTCTGTAAAATGGGGAACGTGACTGTCTTCCAGACCTCCTAACGGCGGGGGAAGGAAGCCCTGAGTGATGGCTGTCAGCCCACATCTGGCTGCAAAAATAAATTAGCCTTATGCAGACAAATGAAAGGGCTAGCTCCGCCTAGGAAACAGCCACTCCTGAGCAATGGCTAATTTATAGGACTTCTTTCTGGAAAGTTCCTGGCGAAGGCAACAGTCTCCTTCACTATCTCTTTAAATGGTATCTGATGCTGTAAATAACTTCAGTGTGGTAGGGACTGTACGAAGTACAAACGGGCGGGGATGAGAGAAACAATAACTTTTCTCACATTCTCACACATGATTACAATGCAAAACTCTACTCTTCAAGGGGAAAAAAAAAATTTATTTTAGCCAAATGCTTTTATAGTTTAACACCATGCTCTCCTCTGGCTGATTTTTTTTTTTCTTTGCACTTTTTGGTGGTTTTCTAGCGGTTTGGAAACTCATATAAAAAGTAAACAAGCTGGGGGCAAAAATGGCCCTTTCTCTTCCTCCTCCAAAATATCCTTTTTTAGCAACTTTTAGACTCGAACCTCATCACTGTCTTTATGAAGGCGGGAATGGGGTTACAAATTCTAGGCAACAGAGAAAAAGAAGAAACATCTATCGGGTTTAGTAGGTGGTTTCAAAAATAGCCTGGAGTAAAACACTTATTAGGCAGACTCTAAAAAAAAACAGAAGACCAAACTTCTGCCGCAGGAGTGGGGGACCTATGAATTTGGATACCAGGGAAATGCTTTGCTGCTGGTTCTTTATGCCTCTGACCTTGTCTCACTAAGTATTACTCAGGGCTTGAATCCTTAAAGACTGCTAGAGAGTGGGGAGATGCAGGGGGACCAGGGTCATGCTTTCTGTGGGGAAAGCCGGGACTCCATGGTGTGTCCCTACAGAGCCGGGGGCTTGTGTGTTCCTGGGCTTGGAACCATCACTCCTTTGGGTCTCCGAACCTTCCCAGGCAGGACCTCGGAGCTGCTGCAGCAGGCTGAGGTGGGGAGGGTTAATTCTGTGAAGGTTGAAGGACTTACAGTAATGCTCTGAAGACAGAAACATCACAGGCTTTCCTGGCAAGGGGTTCACAGAGGGTAGGAGGGACTGCAAAATGAACTCTCTCAGGCTTTGTCGGCAGCGTTTCCCAAGGCCCAGCCTGGCCCCTTTGATAAATGACACATGTCATTCTGTCAGGGGCTGACACTGCGGCTGGGAGGGCTGGTGATGCATGGCTCCAGGGAAAAGGAAATCAACTTTTTGGCATCGAGTGTGTCTGTGCCCTGTATGAGGATTTTGTTTCTCCAAAAGTGAAAGATAGACTTAGGATTTAAAAAAAAAAAAAAAAGTTGAAAAACAGATTGAACGACAGCTTACACTTAACATAAATTAACTCAGTAATGGCGAAATGTGCTAGCCTGTGATAAATAAAAGCTACATTAGTCAATTATTAATCACACTCTAACTTGTAGCCAGACCCATGACTTAAATCTGGGGCCAGAGTTGCTTTACAAACAGATAAGACAGTGCCTGATAGGCGTCTTCAGAGAGCAATCAAGAAGGAATCAAAGATTTCATGGGCTCACCAATGGGAATGAATAGAAGGTTCTAGAACCATAGAGTTGGGTGAGTGGGGAGCAAGAAAAGACCAATCCTTTGCAGACACAGACTATCTACTGACTGTGTGAGGAAAATTAAATGTAACGGCTACATCCAAACACTTTTTTCTCCCCAATCAGGACTTATTTGCTTTGAATATGCAAGACACTTGTACACTGCAAACATATGTTTATATTTCATATAATGTTTATATTTGTAAGATTTTGCCTTGAAAATATGTTGCAGTTTTGCCCCCACACCTACTGAGTTGCATGTTTTGAATCTGATGCCTGCTAAGGGGATTTTCCTAGAGATAGTACTAATTTCCAAACTAATTGCTTAGCACAGATTTATAAATTCAGCTTCACATTTTACCAAATTGACATTTGACATCCATGTACACAAAAACAGGGCAAAGTGCAAACCTGCCTCTCCACCAAGTGTCTCTCTTTTGGCTCAGTTCTAAGCAACCCATCCAAAGTAAAATCAACATGGAGAAGCTACTCTCGAAAAATTTATGGCTTTGAGGTATCACTATTCTTCATAATAAAGAACATTAAGTAAAACCCACCACCAGGATACAGTCTTCCATTAACTGCTGTCTGCTGTGCTCAGGATGGTGGGTGAGCCCAGCAGCACCTCTCCTTGGGCAAACCTTCCCCCTTCAGGCTCGGAATGTGGAGGATGGTCAGCTGTCTCATTGTCAGCCCTACGTGATGACGAGTTTATTTCCACGACAGTGGGGCTCTAATTTCTAGTGCTCAGAAGACCTGCTGAGGCTGTGGGGGACTTCTGATGTTCCGAAGGGCACGCTGAGGTTGTGGGGCAAGCGTACAGAGATGGGCCAGCTCACAGTCAGAAGAAAGTGGCGTGGACAGGCCATCATGCTGACACATGGACAGAAGCGATCACATCTCCAACTCTCCCACGAGCTCCACGTCATGCTCACCTACCGCCAGGCCTCACTCGCAAACAGTAGGTGTTCAAGAAATTGCTGAATTCAATTCAAAATATTTAATTTTTCTTTAAAAAGCTAGAGGCAAGTTTCCAGCCCCATCATCCATGATTGAAGGTGCCCGTGAACCCAGGAGGCATTTCCTAGAGGCCTGTGCACCCACCATGCACGTCCACACCCAAGAATGCTCCTTGTACAGCTTCCACATCTCACGTGCACTGACATGTCTACATAGGCCTTGACAGGAAAATGGCAGGAGGGCCCAGAAGTTGTTGATTTCAGCTTATTTCCAATTTTATAAGTAGAAATAAACGCAAATTTTACCAAAAACAAATTCTCTAGGCACAACCAGCTTTTCTAAAAAAGAAAAAAAAAAAAAAAGGACAGCTGTTGCTTCATGACGGCGACTTCCTCCAACTCAGGGGTGCCAAAGATGGGTGCAATGAATCGCATGGTTGTAGAATAGCACGCGTTAGGAATTCTCTAATAATATAAGCCCTTTGTTTACAGAGAAGGAAACTGAGGCTTGAGAAAGAAAACGGAAAAAGAAATTAATGAAAGAACAAAGACCCAGGCCTCTACCCTACAACCAATGCCCACCGCACCCCTCCCCGCCACCCTGTATCCTGTACTGTGTGCAAGCATTGATTCAAAGTCAACCTTCTGAATTTAAACATGGACAATTAACAGGCAGGTTCCAAATCGAGTCCAAATGTTTAAAATAGCCGATAAAGCCAATGGTTTCTTAGACGGCTATAAATAAGAGTAGTGCAGGGAGGGGGGATCATACATTAAAATCTGGGCTGATGTTTAAACTTCTCCCTTCCTCCAGCTGAAATATAATTTTTCTTTAGTCCATAAAAAATTCAGATAGTGTGCAGAATGTTTATATATTACCAAGGTCTCTCTTTAAAAGGTTTATACTTTTACTTTATGACCTGTCCTTGATTTGACACTTCCGCTCATCAGAAAGGGATTTATAAAATAATCCTGAAGGTGAGGAACAGACATCTGTCAGGGACTAGCTGGGTTTCACGATGCGAAATTTAAGAAGAGAAAGAAATCCTGTTAAGCTCTCTTTAGTCACCAATAGACATCAAAGGTAATAATTAAAGAAGACAGACGTCATAAAACATAAATTTATGTCTCTTTTAATAATGCACAAGCACCGTAGTGTGTAAAACATCTATTAGGTTGAAAGAACATGAAAGTGTTCCAATAAGAAAAATCTATGTTTTGTTTTGGGGTATTTTCCCTTCCTTTAAAAAAAAAAGTGAGGATCTTTTTTTTTTTTTTTTTTTTTTTTTTTTTTACAAGTTTAAACTGAAGTCTTTCAAAACCTTTGCCATCTGTGGGTACATGAACTATGAATGACCCCGAATGATTTGCACTCTGCTCAGAATCCCTTAGAAAGCACGGGAAAAAGTATCATTAAGAATGACTGATGACTGTCAGTCATGGTTGACCTCATCCAGGCTTTGGTCTCTGCCTCAGTAATAAGCTGGCCTTTATTAGTACCAACACTCCATAAAGGGGGTGTGTTTAGTCACAGGATAGTGGCCTTCTAATGCCCATTGCTTCTCTCTGGAAGATTGATTAGTGCTCATTTTTACTGCCTTCCCAGCACATGCGGGGCCAGGGCTGCAGAGAATCAGGCCTGCAAACTACAAACTCGAGTGAGGAGGTGGGAAAAGGATGCCTAGCAAGAGAGGCGGGGTGCAGAGTGGGGGACAATTTTTTTTTTAAGGAATCTGTCTTTCAAAAAAGCCCCAACCACAAAACCATATGTATATTCGATTCCAGGGCCTGGAGAAGACAGGCCAGGAAAGCAACTGTCTGTCGAAATGGAACTGAAGGAGCCACTTATGTGTTAACTTGTCTGAAAAACAGAAGGGGATCCTGGCCTGCAACTCCCTCTCTCTAAAATCAGCAGTTAGGAGCAAATCAATGAGGAGGCTGCCTGCAGAATTAGGCCTCATAACCAGCCTGACATCAAAATACAAAGATGTAATTATTACCCATTAAAACTGAACATGTGTGAAACTAAAAAAATCTTCCCTATACGAGCACATAAAAACCCATCCACCACTTTTGTATTAAACTACTAAATTATTTTTAAGAAGCAATTGCTATAGAAACAGACAAACGAATTTATATATATATAATTTCCATGTATCCCTAAATCCCTTGTACCGCCTCCACTCTCGTTGAGATAACTGAGTGCCGTGAATTCCCAACAGGAAGAACTGAGGAATAAATGTATTATTATCTTCATCATCACCCTCACACCCATCACGAGAGATCAAGAGCCGCAGTGCTGGGGGGAGCGGGAGGTGCACCACGGAATACTCCGAGCAGGTGCTCTGCAGAACAAATGAAGGAAATGATCCCATGTGGACCTCCTCCATTCCAAATATGTCCATAAACAAATTTAGCTCACAGGGTGATTAATTTGCAGAGACCCTTTGGGAATAGGCCAGACTCTCAGTAGTCTAATGCCTTCAGCCAGTTACTCCCAGAAATTTAGCCAAACACCACAACAAGATCCTACTTTCAGAAAGCTGCTTGAGAACCTTGGGATTAGGTTACCGCGTACACGGGCACCTACTGGATTCGAAAGTGTCTCCACAAAAAATAGGGGAGTGGAGGGGGCAGTCTTTGAGAACTGGGTTTAAACACAGTCTGCCTGGAGCAAATAGTTAGCATCTCATTTTGGATAATTCAGAGTAAGCCAGAGAGGAGGAGGACAGAAAGCCCCCTCCCATGATCTCAGGACAGGGTGGCTGTCACCAGCATTGAACCTGAGCTCCTGGAGCCCCCAAGCCCTGGACCATCCCTTGACCCCATTCCACCAGCTTCTTGGAGCTCTGCGTAGAGAGGGGAGGAGGAGTTGAGAAGAGAAAGGAGACAACGATCTTTTGTGAACGTTGCAGTTTTAAGTTAGTTCTCCTTGAGAGCTTTTGAGACACTAATTTTTCCAGTATTGAAAAGTGAGGAGAAAAGACAAGTTACAAACTCCCTCTCCGCACCTACTCTCCACCTGGGTATGAGATCCTTTCTGCTTCCTTTTTCTAAAATAAATGCTCATTACTGATTTTAAATTGACAAATAATACAAGTTCAATACCTGCTTAAAAAAAAAAAAGTCAGGCAACTTTTCTGCTGCAAAAATAAAATGCTGCAAGGTAGCACAACCCCCCTTTAACAAAAGCACACAAGCCACGCCGCTACAAAACACAGACCTTTGTGCGCGGCTTCCGTTTAAAACTGCCAGTGCGCTAGTTTCATTAAGATTATTAGTGTTTCATATACAGACAATGCACCAAGCACTAACAATCTGATCACTTCCTGGCTGACTTAGAATACTTATTAGAATATTTATTTCCCATTACTTTCTAGAGTTATAGCAGTTTCCCTCAATTAAAAAATTTTAAAATATATACATATATATTAACATATACACGTATGTATATATTCTCCAAGTTTGAAGGTAGTTCAAGGAGATTTGTGCACAGCACAGTAATGCTAAGGTGTTGTTTATGGTCATATTATTTGCCCGGATTTGGCTTTTCTTGATGCCAGTACCTTCCCAGGTCACAATAAAGCAAGGCAGGAGAAAATAGACATGTT
>NC_065595.1:5135000-5187500 GCF_024542745.1 Macaca thibetana thibetana
GCCACTCAGACAAGTCAGTTCAGAGGTGCAGGATGTGTTCCTGAGTGATAAAATACAATCACATACGAATGAATGCAAAACAAATAAAATCCTCCTCCCAAGAAACTTGGTTCAGTGAACAAAAGCTCCTCCACCTGTTAATTGGAAAACGGAAAGCTTTCCATGATTCACTCTATAAAACATGAAGGCCACAGAAGTATGCTCGGAAATCACAATATTTATGAAATGATACAAAGACAACAGTAGTGGCTAGGAGCATTAATTGCAAGCTCTCTGACAATTCAGATACGATAAAAGTCATTCTAATCTAGTGTAGCAAAGATGAGCACAAATTTGATATGTTTTTTCCTTTCCTAGGGACAAAGGTGGACCTTCTCAGCCAGAAGGAATACCAGCCAACATCATCCACACTTAGAAACTAGCCACAGTTTCTTGTTCCTTAGGGAATCATAATTTGGATTAAATTGTGATATTAATTAATTTGACTAATCCATTAAAGAATCAGTTGACTATGAAATTATTATACAACAAACAGAAATTGTACACATAATACAAGATTTAGAAAATTGTAATAAATGTATTTCAGAAGCGAACTATTCCTAACCTAATATAAATCAAGCATCACATCACAAACCTTGAAAAAATTATTTGCAATTGATTTTTTATGAAGCCTGGGTTATGACTTACACCTCATTTTTCAGAACAGCCTTCTTGGCTACCACCTTACACTCCAATTTAAAACGAGAATGTACACCCAAGTTCACTTCCTTCTTTTGCCCCCTTCTGTTGAATAAGATTTGACAGATATTTGATATTATGAGAAAGTGAAGAAATGAAATCATGTTTAATGTGTAGCTATTATTACAAAACTCTACCAGATACTCTCACTAAATTGCAAAGCTCAAGATATTAAATTACAAACTATGAGAAAACTTGCTCAGAAATAATGCTACTATATTTAATGATAAAAATTTGTGACCGGGCGCGGTGGCTCAAGCCTGTAATCCCAGCACTTTGGGAGGCCGAGACGGGCAGATCACGAGGTCAGGAGATCGAGACCATCCTGGCTGACACGGTGAAACCCCGTCTCTACTAAAAATACAAAAAATTAGCCGGGCGTGGTGGCAGGCGCCTGTAGTCCCAGCTATTCGGGAGGCTGAGGCAGGAGAATGGCGTAAACCCGGGAGGAGGAGCTTGCAATGAGCTGAGATCCGACCACTGCACTCCAGCCTGGGCAACAGAGCGAGACTCCGTCTCAAAAAAAAAAAAAAAAAAAAAAAAAAAAAAAATTTGTATTATACAGTCTTTGTTCTCAAAATAATTCCAGATTTTGTTCCCAATTTAACTTACAAATGTTATAAAATTATCTTAGTTTGATATCGCTAATTGTCAATTTGACATGTATCACGGTTTTTTAGGTATAAATAATATTCTCTTTCCTCAAAAGTTATGCATATTTCTTATACCTGTTTAATTCAAGGGTATAAATTTTAAAAATTACTTTTAAATTTTCTTTTAAGTTATTTTAAAAGAAAAATAAAGCCAGCAGCCTGTGTGTGTGCGCGCGCGTGTGTGGCATGCATCCATGCATATAGATAAACACGGAATGTTTTTAAGAACAGAAAGTCCTGACTCAGCGTTCCTATTCTCTGCCACTATAGGCGCCTGTCCATGCTCCCGCAACAGTGTGTCCTTGGAGTGGAGCAGGAGATGCTTCCCTTACCCAAGCACTGCCATGCGGCTGCTACCCTTTCAGTGCATGTGCTTTGGTGTCTGTTATAGAGCACAGTCTGGATACTCAGAGTTGCACATTCCTTTGCTGATAGACTGCTCTAACTTTTGTTCAAGATGCCCTAATGTTTCTGACAACCTGTACGAGCCGAACATTTCAGCAAGAATTCCAAATGAATGCTAAGGGCACTTTGCATCGTTTTGTTCTGTATTGTTCACTCTTGCTGATTGTGTCCTAAATAATAAACTGTGGCCTCTGGCGATTTTTCTCAGAATGTTTACGATGAGAACTCATTCATCTAAATCTGCTGGCCAGTGGAATAAAATAAATCAAGAATTTCCCAAATATAACAATATTTGTGTTCAGTAGATAATTGATGACTGCAGCTGCACTAATTAAAACCCATCTGAGTTTCATTAATCTTGGTCACCAGTACCAATTGCCATGCTCCACACCTCACGCACAGCCTCGCGCCCTTGCGCTTGGGTCACATCCCGTACTCCCAAGTTTCTCACAATGTAAAATATTTCAAATTAACATAAATAAGTAAAATATACAAATGTGTAACCATTCATGACATTTCTCTAATTTTTAGAATCACGAAAAATAATATAAATGTTTTATATCAGGTAATACTGCCATGATTATACACGTTCTCTGCTTGTTAAAAAAGAAAGAAATGTGTCAGTAACTTGTGGCTCATAGCAGCATGTACAGGAATCACGGGAACTCATGGCAATAATGAAGTGTCTCATAGATCATACTTGCATGAAGCATAAACACTTCCCAGGAACAACTGTACAATTTATACTTAAGAAAAGACATTTGAATAATCAGTCCTATTACAATATCACTGCTAGGAACTGAGTTTATAAAAATACTTTTAAACATTTTCTAAACGTTAATTTATCTTCAAAATGTATATCATGGAGAACCATAGTTTTCCATGCAGACCAAAGAACACCATAAGTAACAGCAGACAAGCACAAAGAATCCTTATCAGGGGAACTATTTTTACTGCCCTCCAGATATACAGTTTGAATTCTAATCACTCATTCATTTAAGAAATATTTATTGAGAGCCTAATGCAGTTTCAGACACTGTCTAATCCAGGTGCTGATGATAACAGCAATGGACAAGCAAACACCAAGTTTCTGCTCTCCTTGAGAGTTCTTTATTAGTGGTTGGAAAAACTGAATAAACATAATATGGAACACGCAGGTCAGTGCCATGAAGAAAAATCAAGCAAATAAGGGGCTGCTATGTGGGTGTGGAGTACTATTTGAGATTAAACAGTCAGAGAAAACTTTTCTAACAGAATAGCATTTGAGCAGAAACTTTAGTTTCTAAAGTATCAGCCTTTATTTGTTATAAACCAAAGAAAAGATTATAAGTAATAAAGTTTTAGGGTTAGTCAAATCCATACATTTAAGAAATAAAAATATTCACTGAATTCATAGATTAGACCCACTGGCATTGGAGTGCATCTGCCATAAGGTGGGGTATGGAAACAGGGGTAGGGGCAAGTGAAAGGAGAAAAAGAGGCAAAGGAGTAGAATATGTGGACAGAACAGATAGAGAAGTATGAATTAAAATGATACCTTGGACATCAATTTAAGAGCTATACACTAAAGCTGAAGAAGTGGCCCATCTAAAGTTTTTAGAAACAAATCAAAGGAAAGAAGAAGAAAATTGGGCAACAATGAAATCTATCCATTAACCATGGAATCAAGTTTCTAAAAAATATCTTGAGTTTTCACCAAAAGATTTAAAACAGTGTTTCACTAAAACATTTAAAACAACATAGACGTGTACCTTTTAGTAAAATAAAAGTGCAAATATGGTAAATATTTGTAGTGTTCAGTGTTTTTAAAATTTTACTGAAAAATCCATTAACTTCCAACAAAAGAAACACAATCAAAGAACCACTGTGCCATTCACCTATTCCACAGCTTCAGGTATAATTTCATGAATGGGGCTATTTTTCCCTCTAATTTTAACATATGGCCTGATAGTCAAAAGACTTTCTTCTGGAAGTATTAGCCTCCTTATGAAAATAAGTTATACTTATTCATTACTAAAAGGTTCAAAAACCAGTAAAAACAAAATGTTTTGTTAGCTTATCTGATATACACCAAATGGAAATCAAACTCTACACAGCCAACTTTTCAATATTCCACAGTGTATAAACAGGAGCTTTCAATCTTAGCATCTTTTCTGGAAGCTGGCATTCATTTCCTCCAGAGGCATGCTACCCACGGTGGTGAGTCTCAGGGCATCTCCTTGGTCTTTCTCAGGACATCACTGGAAGGATGACTGTCTAAGCAGGTACACAGGTACAGGCAGTAATGCACTAAAGACTGAAGAAAACGGAGTAGCAGAGGACATGGCACCGCTACTGTTCTGCTTTGCTCATGGCTGTGAACCCAGGGTCTCAAGGCACAGAGTCTGACAACTCCCCCTCCCCAAGCTCCAAACACACACTTTCCCATCTAAAGAAGATACTCGCGGGAACTGTACAGATGTGGTCTCATTTACACCTCAAAATGCCTCTATAAGGTAAACATTACAACTCCCTTTTAAGAGACGAAAGCTGTGCTTAGAAAAGCAAAGAAATAACTGGGCGCGGTGGCTCACACCTGTAATCCCAGCACTTTGGGAGGCGGAGGTGGGTGGATCACGACGTCAGGAGTTCGACACCAGCCTGGCCAACATAGCGAAACCCGTATCCACTAAAAATACAAAAATTAGCCGGGCGTTGTGGCGGGCGCCTATAATCCCAGCTACTTGGGAGGCTGAGGCAGGAGAATTGCTTGAACCCGGGAGGCGGAGGTTAGAGTGAGCCAAGATTGCACCACTGCACTCCAGCCTGGGCAACAAGAGCAAAACTCCGTCTCAACAACAACAACAACAACAGAAACAAAACTAGCCCAAAGTCACCACAAGAAGTGGCAGTGAAGGAATCCAAATTCACATGACTTCAAATCCATGGTTTGCCACTTCAGTACAATGCAGAATTTTCAAGCTAGAATTGACTGTGAAATAGACTTGATGACCATCTAATATTCATGCATACATCACAAAAACAAAGGCTCAGGATGGTTTAGAAACTTGTCCCAGGGACACAGCTTATGAACATCCTCTATGAAAGTATCCTAAATTCTAGCCAGAGATCTTCTCACATTTATACTGTGGAAACGGGGCAACACTTTGGGTACACAAAAGTATGTCAACGTCAGGAGCAGAAGCGAGAAAAGGATGCTGCTGACCTTATGGCTCAACTCTTGCCCATGTATCTCCAGTGATCAGTGTTATGACTTGAGGAATACAAAGTTTTGCCTACTGAGGTATTTATATAAAAATATAAAATATTTTATCAAATTCACAGTTTGTTATATTTTATTTTCTAGCTTCTACAAAACAATGAAACCAAGATGAGATGTTCACTGAAACCAAGGATTAGACAGCTGAATTCTAGCAACCATCATCTTGCCGACATGCCCATGCAGACATAAAGCATCCAACACAACCCAGTGTTGGCACTGGTCTTACTTCCTGACGTTTTTATGGTTTCATTGTTTCAATTCCTTCAAGAAACTTCAAAACCTTCCAATCAAGTATCACCCAAAAATGACTACGCTGACTTTACTTCAAATCATTGAAAAACTTCCTTAACATCTGAAACAAAAATGTGGTGCAACAAGCAACTGCTCAGTTCTTCTCAACATTTCTCAATTCGTATCATTATTAAGCTGTAGTTTGTGGTCCTCAGACATGTTTCAATGAAATACATAATAAGTCTGGAAAACAACATATGCCTGTGAAAAATCTATATGAGTTCAGATTTGTCATGCTATAAAATCTATGGATTTCAAGGCAATAATTTCAGAAATAAACAAATTTGTAATTAGAAAAAAAGGCATCACTTCTAAATTTAAGTTTACAAAAAGTCTAGCTGAAAAAACTAGTCAGTACACACACACGACAACAGCTGACATGGGAAGAAAAAAAGGTGTGTCTTCAATGAAAGATTCCCAATGAGAAAAGGATAAAAACGCTGTGCTGGGTGGCGGAGGTTTTTTTTGTTTTTCTTTTTTTTAATTTTACCTCATTTTATACATATCATAGAATAAACATGATTATTTTTAAATGACAAAAAATTCTTTAAAGGAAGAGATACCAGATTGGGAAGATACTTCAGATAACTGGAAAAAAACATGGTCACACATTGCAATCTGCTGACAGCAGACATACACACTACACATGTTGTCGACTTTCTCCTTCATTAACCACATGACAAAGCTGCTTTAAAAATACAAGAGAAGGCTATAGGAGGAGGTGCTTCCACCTGTATTTCTGCTGGCAGTTTCTTCCCCGTGTTTGCCAAAAAAGAAAAAAAAAATTAAAAAATCAAAAGTCTTAGTTAAAAAGATGAGAACCAGTAAGATTTTAACTCTTGATGACAATCATGAAAATCTAGACTCTTAAAGCAAAGAGCTTTTGAACTGAAATGAATAATTCAATGATCACAGTTTTGAAGTGGGAAGAGGTCTTTGAGCAAAGATAGGAAGCCAAGTATTCTTCAGCTAAGGCCTGGAGAGAAAAACATGGAGCGGTTGATATGAGGGAAGTGAGACGCATTTAGAGTTAATATTGTTATAGAGGTTTCTGTTAAACACTGTCCCATGTAAACACCCTTCAAAGCTATGTTCCTCAATGTTTATGCTTGTGAATTGTGGGGGTAAATACTGTTTTTCATTATTTTGCCTATTTATTCCTACTAAAGCATGTAAAAAATTAAACTTAAATGTAATTTAAACTCTACTGCGAAAGAAAATAAATTGGTTATTGAGTCTACAAAACTCAGATATCTCTCAGTAGAACATCCTAAGAGAATCACTTTGAGCAAACAGCAAGAGTGCAAACAGGAAAACTTCATGTAAACCGCTTTTTTTTTTTTTGAGACTAAGTCTCACTCTGTCACCCAGGTGGAGTGCAGTGTCACAATTTTGGCTCACTGCAACCTCCCCCTCCAGGTTCAAGTGATTCTCCTGCCCCAGCCTCCCGAGTAGCTGGGATTACAGGTGTGCACCACCACACCTGGCTAATTTTTGTATTATTTTAGTCGAGAAAGCGTTTCACCATGTTGGCCACGCTGGGCTTGAACTCCTGACTTTGTGTTCCACCAGCCTTGGCCTCCCAAAGTGCTGGGGTTACAGGCGTGAGCCATGATGCCTGGCTGTAAACCACTTTTTAAGACAAAATTATTTTTATATTCTCTAAAGGTGTTCAATATTTAAAGGAAGACTTTGATGCCTTAAAAGGCAGTGCCTCATGCCTGTAATCCCAGCACTTTGGGAGGCCAGGGCAGATGCATCACCTGAGGTTAGGAGTTCAAGACCAGCCTGGACAATGTGGTGAAACCCCGCCTCCACTAATACAAAAATTAGCTGGGCCTGGTGGCATGCACCTGTAATCCCAGCAACTCAGGAGGCTGAGGCAGGAGAATCGTTTGAACCCAGGAGGCAGCGGTTACGGTGAGCCGAGATAGCACTACTGCACTCTAGCCTGGGTGACAGAGCAGACTCCACCTCAAAAAAAAAAAAAAAAGATGTTTTAACTAACGTCCCAGTTCAGATATTGTTAGAAAGGGTTTATTAATACAATGCTTTCCAACACTGTATATGGACTGATGCTACTTTAAGCTGTTTGTCAGGATATATTATATATAAAATGATTGAATATCAATAATTTCGAATTCTGTGAGCACATTCTTAATGTTATTCTAAGATTTATAAGATTGTAATAGACCATTTTGAATGTTCACATTTCCTCCTGATTCACTAGAATCTCTCAAAAATAATTTCTTGTGAGGCATGAAGTTAATTAGATACTTAGGGTTTCCTAAAAACCATAAGTTGCACACAAAAGACCCAAGTTGATATAGATTTACTCAAATTTCAACGAATTATTTTACTTAGATTTTAAGTAGCTATATTTACCAGTTCCTTTGCCTGTCTACGGCCTCATTTCCAAGTGTGAGGGATTTTTTTTCCCTATATTAATAACTAATTTACAAAATCAGTTGGTAGCCCAACCATTTTAAAACTAATTTCATTAATTCATCTCAATCTTCAATTATGAATGGATTTACTTATTCTCTGCTATTACGTATTTCCCCAACATTTTTGTAAAAGCACTCTTCATTCAAGATAACACCTTCTGGAAAAATTAGCTCATGCTGTATAGTTAAACTCAGTCTTTTCCTTGTAAAACTTCATTGTATATTTTAGTATTTTCTTCAAATAGATTAGCATTCACTTAAGCTTTTAGTTACAGTGTAATTTGCTTTTGATGATGAAATGACTTACAAATACAATCAAATTATGAACTTTGTAGAATTTTCTCATTTTTTGAAAGCCAACAAAATAAACAACTAAGAAATAAAGGAAATTAAATGGGAATAAAGAGTATTCTTCATTTCTAATGGCTTGCGATATCAATAATCCTTACTATAATGAAAAAGGTTAAGTAATTCTTTTATGTTTAGATGAAAGTCATGTTTTTATAATGCATTTCCAAACTGAAAAGTTGTAGAAGCTAATTCTTGCTATCTCTCCATTACTGGTTTTCAGCAAAAGATACCTCTTAGTAGATTATCTGGTAAATCACCAAACACTGCTGGTTGATTCCAAACATATTTAAAGCAAACATAAACTCAATGTGGAGAACTTTAGCATCACCATCATTTCACAGCACTTTCTTTTCACTTATTAAAAATTTTAATTTATGATGAAGAAATTTAAGGTTGACTAAAATTAAGGAACAATTCTTGCATTCTCTCTGGGATCTCTTTTGCCCTTCTGGTTGCCTTCAAGCCGGGCACCCTGAAGGCAACAGAGCATCCTGTTCTCTTTATGTGGGTCACAGATGGCCTGAGCCACACGCTTTACTCCGGAATCATCAATCAGGATCACTTGGCTCTTCTTCCTTCTGGTATTTCACTTTCAGAACTTGCTTTTCAATCATTAGTTGGATGCCTATGTGCCCTTAGTCTCTTCTTAGGCTGATTTCTCTTCAGCTTATTTAGGGCAGACACATCAAGGATGAGTTTAACATTGAAGAGTCCTTTATTGGTGGCCTTTCAAAACCCTATCATGGCACTCCTGCTGGGCCCCATCATTCCTTAGGACAGGACCTTAAAAAGCATTTTCTTATCTTGTTTTCTCATGGTGTTTCCCCATTTTGATGACTCTAAACATATAATTCTGCATGGGACATTTTTACAAATTTATATTTTAGTGAATTTAAAAATTTTGAAAAACATCAGATTGTGTTTTCAATATTTCTTATAAAAGATAACTACCATTTATATATGTATATAAATATGTACCTTTTTGAGGTACATTTTGAATACAAGTATTAATTTAACTTACTATTTAAAAAGCCATTATCAGATCACTAATATAGCTGCATATTAAATATATCATTCCAACCACTTTAGTCATTCATCATAAACATTTGTGTTAAGGGCATGAACACAGGTATGCAAAGGAGAACGAAATGCGACTTGTGCCTCAGAGAAGAATCTGAAGTCCTGAGGGAAACTGGATTTCCAAGTGGGCAGAAATGCTATGACACAGGGCGCTCCAGCTCACAGAGGCGTTCACCGTCCAACTGCAGAAGCTCAGGGGAGGATTCTGCGAAGCTCATGCCATGGAGAGGAGAAGCAAGCCATGGCGGAAGGACAAGCATGGCTCAGCCAAGGAGAGAAAAAGACTCAGGATGGTGTCAGCAAGCGTGTAGAGTAGGAGGGCAGTAGAGTCAAGGTTGGAGGGGTGGATGTAGACCAGCTAACAATGTTTCGTGGCAGTGCTTGAGATTTGAGAGTATTTATGGCCTAATTGTTTTACATCAATTTCCTGAAATTCAACACTTCCATATACATTTTTAACACCTTAGAAACATTTTTCTAGAGTATATTTCAGGTTTTATGTTTAAACTAAGTTGCATATTTAATAAAGTTGGAATTTTTTCCAGTCATTTACTAAGACATCTATATAAATGTGATTTTATGTAAAATCATACATTTACTATATGAGGTTATTATAAAAAACACAAGTGGAACATGGCTTATCCCTTTAAGGGGCTGCTGTAATGCTGTAAGGTAAGATCTGTGTACTCTTGATAAATTCAGTACATATTTCTTGCATAGTTCCAGCATAAACCAAGGCAGCAGAAAAAGGAAAAAAAAAAAATTCAAAGCAAGATTTTGGGATTCTCCAAGCATAATCTCATTCCCTCCAGTATGAGGTTAAGTTTATAGACACTGTAAATAAATCATAGTATTAAATAAGATCAGATTTGCTAGCCCCATGCATACAAAGCATATAGATAAGAGAATTCTTTCATTGTGCTGTTATCTTCTATAATACACTTTTAATCATCATTTTTAAACAAATGAAAAAGTAAAGATGAAATTGTGGATAATAAGGTATATTTTTGTTCATTTTGTTTTAAGAGAAGATATATGTCTCCACTGGAATCAAATTTGTGTTAAGGTAAAAATTATGCAATTTTTCATTTTTAACTATGCAATCTTAATATGACTGAATAAATATAAATGATCTAGAAACTTAGGAAGTTTCGAACTTATATATGTTTTATTTATATAAGTATTTGGCTTAATAGGGTTAGTTTCCAATGAAGATGAAGCAGGAAGTGCTCAAAAAGTAATTAAGAGAAAATACTATAAAAAATAGAAATATAAAACACATACACCCAATATACTCATTCGTCAAAGTATTTTTGGTTAAGCATTACTGTATCTCGTGCAGGAAGCTCAACTCCTTAAGTGGATGGATGTCAGAAACATACCTACATCTACAGAGTCCATGAAAAATTAGTATTAAATAGCACAGAAGGGCCGGTCATGGTGGCTCATGCCTGTAATTCCAGCACTTCGGGAGGCCAAGGCGGGCGGGTCATCTGAGCTCAGGAGTTCGAGACCAGCCTGGCCAACAAGGAGAAACCCTGTCTCTACTAAAACTACAATTAGCCGGGCATGGTGGTGCATGCCCCAGCTATTTGGGAGACTGAGGCACGAGAATCACTTGAACCCGGGAGGCAGAGGTCGCAGTGAGCCGAGACTGCACCACTGCACTCCAGCCCAGGCAACAGAGCAAGATTCTGTCTCAAAAAATAATAAATAAATAAATAAATAGCATAGCCGAAAGAGAACAATATAGTATATAAAATAAGCAAACATTTATCTAAATAGCACACTCCACACGTCAAAGAAAATGAAAAGGAATCACAGAGACACACAAAAATCACTAAGGAAAAACTTCCAGGGTCAAAAAGACATCACTGTTTTTCAAAAATAAACTAATGACCTAACAAGGAACAATATGAGGACAGAAAGAAATGCAGCTGAAAGCATCAATATGAACAATATTGTTACTTCATTAAGTGTCATAGATCACTATGAAAAAGATTTAAATACAGTAGTAAGAATTTAAAATTTTTTGAAATGCTTTGTTTTATGAAATAATTTGCTTCAAATATGAGAAGTACACTTAACAATGTTATAATGGAGTTTCAAAGAGGCTGTAAATTTATGGGCCAACACAAAGAAAGTGAAATTGGCTACTGAGTTAAATCAAAGATCCTTTTATTAGGCACCTGTCACTTCTACCACATTTGCTAAGTGGTGCAGGCAATTTAGCCATGAATAAGGTAAGCAAGGTCTGAAAGAGTCTATAGTCTAGATCCAACAGAATAAAAAAATCTTATGTAACCTTTCCAAAAATTATTAATGCATAAATGTCTGACCAAAATAACACAAAGATCAAAGAAATCTAAATCATGCAAGATTAAGCTATCTTAATCCAATCTTAAGAATAAGGATTATGAATCTCACCTCAGGAACCTAATATAAAACTGTAATCCAAAGTGTAAATTTTCACGATTAAAAAAAAAGTTCACAATTTTAGGACTGCAACATCAGTAACAGGGTACAAACATAGGAGATAACATAAAGGATTAATAGCTCCTAATGACGCTGGTATTTTTACAAAGCAAGCTGGATACTTGAGTCTAGGGATAACCCAGAAGACTGATTATACCTCTTTTTCACGAGTCTCATCACTGAATTTCCTAAAAATCTATGCAGATGGCTCAAATTCATCAGTGTTGCTCTAAAACAAAACACACACACACATATCCCTTTCTCTCTTAGTACCTGGCATAGAAGCCTTGAAATGATTCTACAATTAACGTCATTAACAACAACCTTTCAATTCATTTATTCACTAAGGGCCCTTTATGCACCAGTCACTGTGGTGGGCACTTGGGTGAACATGGTTAATAAATAGCAAAGAAAAATTCATAAATCATACACTTACATAGCATGTTTAAAAATAGTAAGTGCTACTGGAAATAACAGAGCAGGGTGAGGAGGTTTGGGAGTACCTCCAACTTTAAATTCAACAGTAAGGACACGCCTCACTGAGAAGGGAAATGGTAAGCAAAGGGATGAAGGGCAATGATCAGCTGTGACGGTGACATGGTGGTAACAGTTAACAGCCCCTCTGAGGCTGGAGGTGGAGTAAGGAACTAATCTGCAGTGGTTGCCGATTTCTATGGTGAAAAGGCTCCCACCGTGGCCAATTTCAGCCTACGAAAAGAATGGCAACCAGTTCACAAAATTCCTTGAAGTTTAAGAACTGGCCCATTTTGTAAGAGCTGGTTTCAGCTCATTACTACGTGACAAAATCTGGTAAAGCAATAATCCAGATAGTAAAGGGCACTGAAGAGGGGGCACGCCTTGCAGAGGCCAGCACACCGGAGCAGTGCGGGAGGGAGAGGGCAGGTGAAAGGTGAGAAAGCGCAGGTGAGAGACTTCATCACTGGGTTTTCCCTGAGAGAACTGAGGCACCAGGGAAGAGCTCTGTGCAAATGAGTTATGTGTTCTCACTTTCAGCGTCAATGTGTCTACCAAACTGAGAAAAGATCCCATGAGGTAAGATGGATGAGTTATAGGAGGACTAATTAGGAGACAACTGGAATAATTCAAACAGATAACTGTAGTGATGAGAAGCTGTAAAATTCAGAATCTATTTTGAACCTGATAGATAGGATGTGAGCTATGAGAGGCAGAAGTCCAGGATAACTGCAAAGGCTATGGCCCATGTAAACGGAAAGATGGTGATCTCATCAAGTGGGACAGGAAAGTCTACAGCCAGGTGTGGTGGGGCATGCCTGTAGTGCCAGCAACTTGGGGAGCTGAGGTGGGAGGAATGCCTGAGCCCAGGAGTTCAAGGCCAGCATGGGTAACAAGCAAGATCTATCTCAATGTTCCAAACTAAAATAAAATAAAATCTGTAAGAGGCAAGCACTTGTGGATTGGGGTGGGAAGGGTGCTGAGGTGGCGAAGAAGAAACGAGTTTTTCCACTTGGACAAATTAAATTTGAGATGCCTATTAGACATCGGCATGGAGAGACTAAATCAGCAGATGGAGATATGACCTGGAGGTTTGGGAGAAAAGTCTGGCTGGAGATCAACAACTTGGGGGTTCTTGGCTCACAGAGACCACTGACAGCCATAGCACTGGGTAAGACCCCTAAGAAAGTGAGGCAGACCTGGGACAGGCCAAAGACTGAGTCCTGCACCTTCCAGAATGAAGGGTGTGTGCAGAAGAGGATGAACCAACAAAACAGACTAGAGAAGGAGTTACTTGTAAGGTACGTGAAAGACCAAGAAAGTGTGGTTTCCTGAAAGCCATGTGTATATTGAAGAGGACAGAATCTTCCCAAAGTCTTCATGTTTCCAACTTCCTACTGCACAGTTCTAAAGTAAGAGTATTGGTCTAGAATGTCAGATCTCTGCCCAATCTAATATGCCAGGGCTGACGATGTTCAAGTGGACATTAAATTTCCACACAAAACTCAATTTGAAAAAGAAGAAATTCTTCACTTGCTTCCTTAGGTCCTCCTCCTCGCTTTATAGAGTCTAACAGTATTTTCTGACTCTTCCTGGTATCCATAAGTAAATATTACTATGACTAATGTCATTCCCTATTCCCTCTTCTATTCCTTAATTTATTATTAACTCCCATAATCTCTTGGTAAAATCTTCATAAATGTATTCTTTCAATACATACACACGACACTTTTAGATACCTACAGTATGGGTATCTGAAAGTGTGGGTATCCACACTGCTTAGCAACTGGCAATGCATTTTCAATGGATTCTCATCAGTTACATTTAGTAACCTGGAGAGACTATAGTCCCAAGTTACTCAACCAAACACAAATCCAGGTGTTTCTCTAAAGGTATCTGTAGATGTGCTAACAGCTGAAATCAGTTGCCTTGAGGAGAGGGACATTATCATCTTCTGTAATCTGAACGAGGCTCCTCCAATCAGATGAAAGGCCTAAGAGCACTGCTAAGGTTTCCATAAGGAAGAAAAAATTCGCATGTAAACTGCAACATCAGTTCTGTCCAAGAATTTCCAACCTGCTCATCAGATTTCAGACTTGCCTAGCTACCCCAAAATCGCATAACACAATTCCTTATAATAATAATAAATCTCCAGTGTGTGTGTATGTACCTTCTACTGGTTCTGTTTCTCTGGAGGAACCCTGACAGATACTCTATGTTCCTCTAATAGTAACTAATTTAATAACTTTGAATGTACAATGGCAATTGTTTTCCCTACTAATAGAGATGTGCACCAATGAAATTATTTCTTAAATACAGTAATAAAGTCCAAACTACAACTCTCAACTACATTTATCAGCATGATACATAAAAGTATAAATACAATAGATAAACAAGAAATTGTCCCGGTTACTTTCATCAAAATTTTAGGGTGTGTCTTCAAGCATTTAATACAGCTGTATTTAGAGATATATATATATTTTTTCTTCTCAAGTCCAACTTTGCAGGCAATGTACTCAACAATAGTGAAATTAATGGCACAAGAAACAGAAGTACAGAAATTTTAAATCATTTAAAATAGATAACTCCTAGATAATCAATAATGAAAAAAAGATGATTGATGCCTGCAAAACAGTTTGAAATGATACATAAAAGCATCTAAAAGATGATCTCCATTTGAAATGAGACAAAAGAATCTGAAGCAATCAATCTGTTTAACTCAAGTAACCCAACATATACTCATTTGATTCACTAAGGAATTCCGATACCTACAGTGTACTGTGGAAAAAAACTATGCTTTATATATTAGAGCTCACTGCCAATTATCGTGAATTAAAATAGCCAAAACAACGCAATGCAAAGAGAACTTTTAATAAAGTACATACATAAATTTTTTTAAAAACTTTGAATACCTTACCATAAAAGTGAAAACAGTTCTGCTGTAAATCTTCCTAGAAAGAACTTTCAACATAGTTGTCTAGATTAGAATGTAGATATGAAAAGAGAGAGGGAAATGAAGAAAAGAAGAAGACCACAGTGGCATAAAACCAAACCATCCTATAAGGAGTGGGGCAGAGTAAACGCTTCACAGGCACCGACATCAAGTTATCAGCGGAGGAACACAGGACGCATTCTAACTGTACATTGAACTTTGTACAGGACGGACATTCAGTGGCATGAGGTCCTCGGGTCCCAGGATATAACTGTAGGAATCACAGCTTCATATCGGAAGATGCATTTTTTAATAGACTCTCCCTAAACACCTGTCTAAAAATATATTCTTGGGATGGCAGATGGAAAAGTATAGAAATGGAAGCATGTATTTTAAGGAGTGGGTAGAGAGGAAAACAAGAGCTGGAATATACCTGTTTAATATTTAGAAACAACAGGGTTAGAAATACAACAAATATGAAAGTAACTGCCAATGTGAATAATCGATTGTAGAAAGAATACATAATATCTGTAAGTAATAATGTTGAAAAAATATAGTGAACAGTAAAGGGAGACCTGGACTAGTTTTGTGTAATTTTTAAAGTTACACAAATGGGCCAGGCACAGTGGTCACACCTGTAATCCCAGCACTTTGGGAGGCCAAGATGGGCAGATCGCTTGAGCTCAGGAGTTCAAGATCAAACTGGGTAACATGGTGAAATCTTATCCCTACGAAAAATACAAAAATTAGCTGAGCGTGATGGCAGGCACCTGTAAGTCCCAGCTACTCGGAAGGCTGAGGTGGGAGGATTGCTTGAGCCCAGGAGGTGGTGGCTGCAGTGAACGAGATCAGGCACTGCAGCCTGGGTGACACAGTGAGACCCTGTCTCAAAAAAAGAAAAAGTTACATCCAAAAGAAAAATTAAAACTCCATAAAAGAAAAAAAAAGTCCTTCAGCAAAAATAGGCATTAGAATTTCTAGTATTCAGAAAAATTTAAAATGTTCAATGAGTGCATGTTGCTTTTAGCATCCTGATGAATAATATTAGAAGTGATTGATATTTCACCTTGTTTTAAGGTAACAATAACAAGATATCAGTATATTACCGGTACTAACAGGCATTATCATTTCACACCTAGTATTGGATTTTTTTTTTAACGTAAGCCTCACTGAATGATCTCTCTCCAAGTAATTTGTATGTGACTCTTTCTATATTGTTCCATTCTTTAGAATGAAAATAAACTAGTAGGTTTATACCATGATCATCAACATGTTATCTGGTCTTGAAAAGCAGTAAAGCGAACAAAAGGGGGATATTCTATAGAGCTTATTTTCCTTCAGAAAAGGATGAACCCATTTGAAGAGTAAAATTCCTGCAAGCTTCCCTGTAGTGACCATTTATCAGACAGTCACGTGTAAGTACACTTTCAACACATTTAACAGTAGGTTTTATTCTCCCAGGACATGTTGAGTACATCTGGAAATAAGAATCTTTAATTGTCTTTTGTCCCACTATTTATCCTCAGGAAAATGACCTCTTCTGGAAGGAAATTCAAAATCTACCGTGGACAGCCTTCTGCAGCAGCACGTTTCTACCTGAGTCAAGTTGGTAAAGGGCCTCGTCGCTGATCTTCGATCCCAAATAAAAGCTTCCCCAGGACAAGTGGGGTCAGTGGGTGATCCATGCAGAGGAACCACCTACTAGCTCTGCAGCTCCGAGCAAGTTACTCAGTCTGGTCAAGCCACAGTGACGTCACCTCTAGAATGCACATGATAACGATGATTTCTAACTCACAGGCATGTTGTTAGGATTAAATGAAACAAAGCATTCCACAAAGCCCCTGATGAAGCCAGCCTGGCCTCGGCATGCTCTGAAGCAATGATAGTTACCTTTACTGTAACTCAGATGGTTTATTCATCCAACACCTAAGGAGATCTGTAAAAAATGAGGAAGGTTGGAAACGGAGGCATGGACCCTCCTCTGAGTCAGTGACAGTGGGCACAGGGAAGCTGCAGGGCAAAGCCCAGGCCAGATCTGGACCCGTGCCAGAAAAAGGAAATGAGCAGCACGCTGTGCGCTGGGGGAGCAGGGCTCACTCTGGAAGGGCAGCAGGCAGGCATTCCCCAAATACACCCAGAGCAGCTCCCTGCAAACAAAGGAAGAGTAAAAGGCAAGGCCTGGGCAAACAGTGGTAGAGTCCACCCCTAACACCAATACAGAAGGTAGGGGGGATTTTAAACATGTAAATAAAGGTAACTGTTACAAGGGCCCCATGGAGGAAAGGGGAGAGGGCAGAAAGGTGGATAAGAGGCAGCGATCACAGAGTGTGAGATGCTGAAGAGTGGCCAAGGGGCTTTGAGTTACAGGCTCCTGAAGTTTTATGCTCAAATTCTCTGAATAAATGTGCATGACTAAATATTTTCTTCAAGTTTTAACCTATTTTTTTGCCTTCATTTAAAACTTCTTAACCCCTTATGTAATACTGGGTCCCAAGAAGCTTCTCGAAGCACACATCTAATTATGCCCTAATTTCCTGCCTCTTTTTTTGTTTTTTTCCAAAAGTGTCCCTTATCCCAAAGGAGCCCTTCTCCACCATCTCCTTCACAAGCCTGCGATACATTCTGCTGTAACTAAACTGCAGCAGGTGCTACTGGTCCTTGCTTGCACCAACCAGCATACCCTTACCTGTGAGCTGATCTCACCTGTCTCCTAGAATGTCAGCTTCCTGAAGGCAGGCTCTCCCTCACTTTCATATTTACAATTTTATTTCCTAGTGGGGCTAGCACTGTTCTTAGCACCAGAGAAATTAAACACTGGTTGAGCAAATTTACAGATTTCTCTTCTTGCCTGAAAATATACCTACAGTCAACTCTGGACACATTTTCCCTCTCCATTTACTTACACACACACACACACACACACACACACACAAACACACACACCCCTCTGTCCAAGACAAAAACTCACATACTCAAAATTTTCCTTCTACCACAAGTTTACTTCTTTATCCCTAACAAATAAAATCCTAGACTTAAAAGCTTCAATGTGTTCTTATGCAGCAAAATCTCCCATATCTTGCCACCATGGGCACAGTTTATATTCTATTACAGCAGTCACACATTACACATCCATCTCAACTGCACACCCTCAGAGGCAGGGACCAGTTCACCAACTTTACACCTTGTGCAGCATTGAACACTGGGCCTTCTGTGCAGGTGGCTCAGGCAATGCTCAGTGAACTGAATGGTCTTCCCTTCCAATAGTGAGAGAGAAAGTGCCATGAAGGAAAATCACTTTAAACTATTGGACCTGGTATGTGAGTCTGCCACACTCTGATGGTGTGGTCAGATGTCTGCCTTGATGCAGAGCTATAAGCGTGGGTTCGAGACAACCAGGGTTTGTTCTGGTAGCTGTTTCCCAGATCAGGGAAAAGACTGTGAGCTGGAAAGTGGCCTAACCTGCCTACCACAGAACCCTGGAATGTGGAAGGACAGCTTTCAGTGGGAAGCTCTTTGAGGTTGATGTGGTCAACAGAAGGGGGAACTTGCCTCCTATCTATCTATATCTTCAAAGGTTATCATCCTCAACTCTGTACAAGGATACTGCCAGAAATCTAAGAGGCAAAAAGGAAAGCAAAAGTCACGATAGAAAGAAAGAAAAGTGGCAGAAAGTCATGTTTGATCCAAAGATCAGTCAAAGCCAAAGTCATACTGGTGAACTCTGAACTCTGGAAGGCATCTAACGGCGTAAAGGCAGCCTGTGGTTAGCCCAGCAAGCTAAGCAACCCATTTGCACTATTGCTTGTGTCTGAGAAGAGTGGGGCACTGTGTTTCCTGTATCTGTGAACTGCCCACCTCTGCACCAGTGGTCAGCCTGTGGGAAGGAAGAGTGCCACTTTCTGGTGGGTGCAGAGGCCATCAAACATATCTGAGTGGCTTTGTGCAGAAGTTTTCATGTATGATTTGTTCTATGGAAATATGAATCATATCCTCCTGGTAAGACAAAGACCTTCTGAAGGAGGCCTGTTCATCTAGTCTGGAGTTATTTCTAGATCATCAGAAATGCTGACAGAGGAAAGGCTAGATAGCAAAGCTCTGACAGAGACTCTCAAAGATGTCTATACTAAATTGTTCCAACAGGTTCTAAGGAGAGTGGCCAAGTACCAAAATAAAAGACGAATTACAGATTTCTTCACACCCAGATCATCCCATTTTTCTCGACATAAAGTAGCTAAGAAGTAAAGGAATTGGGTCATGCTGCAAGAAGGCCCTATGGGGCCAATTTTTTCCCCTAAACTGAACAAAAATAGAGAATAGTGTCTAAATCAGCTGTGACAATTTTATCCATATTGTGAGCAGGATGCCATGATCTACATTTGCAAGCTGGTTCAAAGACATTCATCTGTGCCACATAAGGGTTAATCGGTTATTTTGTTTCACTGCTACTGAACGTGAACGAATGAGAGAAAAGTATATACAACAAAGTTTGATAAAGGTTAGATTTTTCAAAAAACTTTAGGATTTTATTCTAAGCAAAGTTAGACTATTTTCAGAAAAATTAGAAAATTAAAAGTTCTGATCCATGTAAACTCAAGATGTACATATGCAGCTACACAATCCTTTGCAATCTCCACTCTGGTGTCTAAAGGCTTCTCAGTATTAAGTGCTCAAAAAGGAATATGAGATCCTGCCCCCCAGTTCCCAAACTTGCTTTTCCCCCAGCCTCGCCATCTTGGTAAAAGGAACTACCATCCACCTACTGCCATTCTAAGATTCCCAAGCCATCACCATAGCTCTGTCCCCACTGCCACCATCTGGCCCAGATGGACAGCCAGAGTGAACTTTCAAAGGATAAACAAGATCTTAAACCTCTGTTTCCTATTCAACTGAAAACACAACATAAAGCCCTTAAGTCCCGTGCCAAGGGCTACAGGACCTGAGCCTTGCTTACCTCCCTCTCAGCACCCTCCCATCCCCCTCACTCTGTGTGTCCACCACAGAAGTCTGCTTTCTGTGCCTGGAACTCCACAGGCTCAAGTATGCTTCCCAGCCTATCCACTTGCACCTCTGTGCAGTGCTGGCACCTTTGCATCCTGCAGGTCCCTCTCAAAGGCCAGAGCCTCATCGAAGTCGTTCTTGACAATGCAATAAAAGCAGTGTCACCTCCAGCACCATCTCATTCATTACACAGTTTGATTAACCGAAATTACTTCTCTACTCATTTGCTTACCTGTTTATGTGCTATTTCCCTAGTATTAGAATTTAATCTCTCTAGAGAACAGGAATCTGGTCTTTCTCATTTTTAACTGTGTCCTCAGCACCTACAGTGGTGCCAAGCTCATCCCTGCTGGCCCTGCAACAGCTGCTCGGAGAGACTGTGCTGTTCTGCCTTGTGGTTGGAACGTGGACCAAGTCCGGTTCCTTGCTGTGTAATCTATTCAGAGGTGTTCTATCTGGCTTCCAGAATGAAATTCAGTTTGTCTCCTCATGCTACTTGTGGCCCAAAATGCCCCAACTATCCTGAGGGAACAGCAAATATATAGAAAGCTTGTGTTCGCGATCATGGAACAGCACTGGTGGAGGTGGAAACAGTAATCCTCTTCTTCCCGCCCCATTGCTTTTCCTTACTTTCTCCCTCCTTTATCCCAGTAATTCCTTTTCCATTGACAGTTTAAAAAATCAATAAAAATAACAATAAAAAATAAACAGCACATTTTAAGATGTTACTTTAGACATACATGACAGCTCCATGGAAAACGTGGTGTGTGTGTTGCACATATGTAAGAAACAGGTCACAAAGTCACAAAAGACAATCCACTCAACGATAGTAACCTGTTACTACTGATGAAAGTTCAGAAGAAATTACCCTAAGTAAAATCTACAACTGTAAGATTCAAAACTATTCAGTTTCCCAAGGACTTTTTAAATCTTACTACACCTTCAACGATATCATCATATTTGAAATCAACTTAAAGTGGGTGCGGTGGCTCATGCCTGTGAGCTGAAGAACTCAGGTGAGCTCAAGACTTTAAGGCAATCGGGAGCTATAATCATACTACTGCACTCCAGCCTGGGTGACAGCGTGAGACCCCATCCCCCCAAAAAAAAAAAAGAAAGAAAAAAAAACCCAACTTAAATAGAAATCATATTTCATACATTCAGGCAGCAATTTCCTGACCTAGATACTCTTAAGGTTGCTTCCCTCACGCATAACTAGAGAGAATGTCAAAATCAACGCATCCCAAGGTGGATCATTTTACAAGATAAATCTGACTGTCTTACCCACCTTGGAGAAGTAAAGCACATGAGCACTATGATCAGAAAAACATGAGCTCAAAAATCTCATTGTTGCCACTTAATATGGGTTACTGAAAAGGCACGCAGCCTCTCGGAGCCTCAACATCTTCTGTGAGACAGGAAAATCAAGCCTCAGGGTGTAGAAACCCAGCACAAACACACTCAGAGTTTAGTGAATCATCTTCCCACGTGAAGACTCTCCAAGTGCTCACCTTGATTGATCAAGCCAAGAGAAGTGAAGTATTTTCACAGCACCTATGCTGCATGTTACAAACCTTAGTGTAAGGTGTAAGTCCAGACGGACAGTGGACTTGTCAGAGGCAGCCACGAGAGAACTGCCAGGAGCAGGGCAGGTGGCAAAGTAACCGTGGCCAGGGCTGCAGCACATGGAGGGTGGGAGATAAAGGGCATCAGGAGCATAGGGAGCCCCCCACGCACACGGTGGCACACAGCAGGGGTGGGGGTGGCATGTGGCATCAGGTATATGGAGAGGTCCCCACACTCAGGGTGATGCACAGCAGGGCAGGGGGAGGGGGACACGTGGCATCGATGGATGGGAAGGCAGCATCATTCACATTAGCCAAAAGGTGGAAGCAAACCAAGTAACCACAGATGGATGAATAAATAAACAAAATGTGATATTTACACACAGTGTAATATTATTCTGCCTTAAAAAGGAAGGAAAGACTACCGCTGTACAACAAAGCTTCACCTTGAGGATATTATGCTATGTGAAATCAGTCAGGAACAAAAGGACAAATAATATATGACTGCACTTACGTAAGGTTCCTACAATTGTCAAAATCATAGACACGGAAAGTAGAATGGTAGATGCAAAGGGTGGGGTGAAGGAAAAAAATGGAGAGTTACTGTTTAAAGGATACATAGTTTCCATTTTGCAAGAAGACAACAGTTCAAGAGATGGATAGTGGTGATAGCTGAGAAATCACGTCAAGGTACTTAATGTTGAACTGTACACTGAAAAATGCTTTTAATCAAACAAAAGGAAACCACTGTATCATAGAGATGCCTTTACTCCTATGTTTACTGCAGTGCTATTCACAACAGCCAAGATATGCAGTCAACCTAGGTGTCCAACAGCAGAAGAATGGATAAAGAAAACATGGTATATACATACACAATGAAATACTATTCAGCCATCAAAAAGGATGAAATCCTATCATTTTTGGCAATATAGATGGAACTGGAGGACATTCCCTTAAGTGAAATAAGCCAGGAACAGGAAGTTATAAACACTGCATGTTCTCACTCGTATGTGGATGCTAAAAATGTTGATCACATAGAAGCAAAAAGTAGAACAGAGGATATGAGAGGCTGGGAAGGGGAAGGGGAAGGGAGGGATAGGGAGATATTGGTTAAATGACAAAAAATTACAGCTCCATAGGAGGAATAAGTTCTAGGGTTAGATACCACTGTAGGATGACATTTAACCATAATATATTATACAGTTTCAAATAGCTAGAAGGAAGAAACTGAATGTTCCCAACACTAATAAATGATAAATGTTTCAGATGATGGACATACCAATTACACTGAGCTGACCACCATACATTATATACATCACAACATACATTATATACATTACACAACACATTAGATACATCACATCACACACCATACATTAGATACATCACACCATACATTATATACATCACACCATACACCATACATTATATACATCACACCATACACCATACATTATATACATTACACCATACATTATATACATCACACCATACATTATACACATCACACCATACACCATACATTATACACATTACACCATACATTATATACATCACACCATACACCATACATTATATCCATCATACCACACACCATACATTATATACATTAAACCATACACCATACATCATATACATTACACCACACATTACATACATTACACCATACACCATACATTATATACATCACACCATACACCATACATTATATACATTACACCACACACCATACACTATATACATTACACCCTACATTATATACATTACACCATACACCATACATTACATACATTATACATACATACACCATACATTAACCAAAACAACACTATGGGCCCTATGTACAAACATTATTTGTCAATTAAAAAAATTAAATCTGGCTAGGTGCAGTGGCAATCCCAGCACTCTGGCAGGCTTAGTCGGGCAGACTGCTTGAGCCCAGAAGTTCAAGACCTGCTTGGACAATATATCAAAACCCCGTCCATATTGACAAAAAACAAACAAAAATTAGTCAGGCTTGGGGGCGTGCTCCTGTAGTCCCAGCTACTAGGGAAGGTGAGGTGGGAGGACCGCTTGAGCTGGGAGGTCAAGGCTGCCGTGAACTATAATCACACTACAGCACTGCAGCCTGGGCAACAGAGCAAGACCTTGTCTCAAAATAAGTAAATAAGTAAATAAATAAATAAATAAAGTAAAATAAAATAATCTTTAAAAAGGTTAACATGGTAAATTATATGTGGGTATACATTAGTTTGCTAGGGCTGCTGTAACAAAATACCACAGACTGGGTGGCTTAAACAACAAATATTTTCTCCCAGTTCTGAAGGCTGGAAGTCCAAGACCAAGGTGTCATTAAGGTTGGTGTCTCCTGAGGCCTCTCTTCTTCAGTTGAGGATGGTCACATTCTCACATTCTCATACGCACGTGGTCTTTTCTCTGTTCTCATTCCCTATCATCTCTTCCTCTTTGTACAAGGAAACCAGTCCCATCAAAATAGGGTCCCTCCCTTATAAACTCATGTAACCTACTACATTGACCACTGTAAAGGCCCTGTCTCCAAATACAGTCACAATGGGAGTTAGGGCTTCAATGCAGGATATTTGGAGAAACAACTGAGTCCATAACAATGTAATTCATCACAATTTTTAAACTAAAAAGTTTGTAAATTAAAATAAAAGCCTCTCTTAGGTGAAAGACTAGAATCAGCAGTTTTTTAAATGTGATCCAGAAACCTCATCCTCTTAAAGGTGCTATAAAACCTAATATAAAAAAGCAAACAAAAAGAAATCTAAAGCAATAATTATCATTCCAGAGTGTTTTTGTCTCTACTCCTGGTAGCAAGCCTCATCCTTTAAAATTATTTAATTCCTGGGGCAGATTTCCTTCAATCTGGGCTCAAAATTTAGTGACGCCTATACTCAAAACACTAAATCTCTGTTCCCCCTCACCCAAATTAGAGCTACAGAAATGCTGAACATTGCTTTGAAAGTCTCTGCCCACTTTCTTTTCAAGAAAGTCAAATCGAGATCTGGGAGTTGCTATCCAAGATCTTATAAACAGGTAAAGTTAGAATGGATTAATCAAACTACGACAACTAAGAGAAATTAAAATTGGGGGTTTTTGATTATACAAAGGGAATTCACAGGTTAATAACAGTACTAACCATTTACTGAGTGCCTATTACAAATGATTCTACATTACTAAACATAGTGCATTTGATTATAGGCTACTCAGAAAAGCATAAAGCAAAAAATTAAAATGATGGATAAACAGCCCATCGTCAAAAGACCATGTCTATTTAATTTTAATATTTTATGTTGTGTGTCATGTGACAGCTCTTTTTATTTTATGTAAATGTAAAGATTAGAATTAAGCTATTAAAATGTGGAACATGAAGAATTTCCCCATGTAATTAAGTATACTTTGAAAATGTGGGCCGGGTGCGAAGGTTCACACTCGTAATCCCTGCACTTTGGGAGGCCGAGGCGGGCGGATCACGAGGTCAGGAGATTGAGACCACAGTGAAACCCTGTCTCTACTAAAAATAGTCCTACTCAGGAGGCTGAGGCAGGAGAATGGTGTGAACTCGGGAGGTGGAGTTTGCAGTGAGCCGAGATCGCGCCACTATACTCCAGCCTGGGCGACAGAGTAAGACTCCATCTCAAAAGTGAAAAATAAAAATAAAAAAATAAAATAAAATAATGTGCTTTTTAAGTTGCTGTCCACTGGTCCCCTGTTTAACCAACATAACATGTGGGGGTCTTTCCATTGTGTCTGATTTGGCAGTTATAGACAAGGAGGCAGAGGTGGAGGGGGGAGGAGGGTTAGCACTAAGGCAGCAAGTACTATGCTGAGAATTTATATTCACTATTTCACTTAACCATAATCCAATAAGGCAACAATGAAAATTAACCCCTTTTATGCATTAGGAAAATAAAATCAGAGAGGTGACATAACTCGCCACAGATAACCCACTAGTAAGTATCACACTGGTATTTAAACTTGGGTCTGTTTCACTACAAAGACTGTGCTCTTAATACAGGCACAGAAACAGCTTTTTTAAAAAAAAGTGCAGTGAGACATATAAAAACGGAAACGTGGCTCCTACTCTAGGTTTCTGAAAGAGGTTTTCTAGCATACACCAGGAACAGCATAGAATCAGCAGAACTTTCTAGCTATATAGTGGTGGAAAGAACAGGTTCCCATAAGCAGTGATAAAAACAAATGAATGCTTCTGATAGAAATTCGTCGTTATTTTAATGGACTAACTAAAAAACTCCATCTACAAACGTTATTCATTCAGTAACTTGGGAGTATTTTTTCAACTAATTGATTTTAGCAGCCTTGTCAGATATAAATCTGGGTAAAAGGAAGACCCTTGTCCAGCAGCGGAGTAACAGCTATGTGGAAACCTCTCCCGGCCACAGCATTGCTAACTCGGCTGAGAAAACGAGAAAAAGCCTGGCAGTGAAGGCGGCCTCTGCTCTTGTCGAGGCCCCACTGAAGCAGCCAGTAAGGCATAAGGAATATCCAGGTATCTCCAGGGGAAATGTGAAACATGAAAATTAGGAATGCCAACAACTTTCTGTGCCTCTCATCAAAGCCAACCAGAAGTCAACAGATTAATGTATTAAGAATCTCACTCTGGTTGTCCCAGTTACCCAAAAATCTAGGAAGCCAACCTGAACTGGCCGCGAAGGAAGCAGAACAGTGGAAAGGAGGGTACAGAATGGAGCAGAAAGGCAGTGCAGAGGCAGCAGTGGCCCAGGAGAAGGGGCACCTGAGTAACGAGGCTGACCGGCAGCACCAGAAATCAGCTACGTATAGGGTTATAAAACAAACGATGAACAAATATTAAGTATAATGTAAGGTAGAGTTCATCTCCTCACAGATGGGAGGTACAAACAAACATGGGAGGGCTAAAGGCTAAAATCAAACCTGTGAGGTCGGATCAGAATTGGAATTGGTGGTATTAGTGTGACCTAACGGCTGTCAACACATGAAGACAGACTTAGAAATACACACAGATGCAAATGTGTGCAAACCTGGCAGCTCTGTCTACTAAGGGGTCCTGGAAACAGTGACATCCAAGCAGCCATAATGATCTCTTAGCATCTGATGTTGGTTTCTAAATGCCATTGTCTACTAAAAGGAAACAGGGCTCTTTGGAGAAATAGACAATTCCAGGGCTGGGTCAAAGAAATAACAAAATAGGCCTATGATTTCCTGTTTTGACAGCAAAGAAAGAAGTGCTTAAAGAATGATAAAGACACATCAAAAGGACACGTGAGGTGACTTGATGAGGCTCCCATATGACAAATCCGGGATGATGGAGCATCAGAAAAAAAAAAAAAAAAAAAAAAAAGGAATGGAGTATAACTCAATGAATAAAACAAAAAATGATGAGCGCAAACTGATACCAACAAATGAACAAAAATAAAGTGAAAAGAAGTGTCAACAGAAAAATCAAAACATAAAGTCTATATTTGGCAACCATTATATTACTAATTCAGGCTAGAAACATCAATGAATACTAAACCAAGTGGGTAAAGTACAAAAAGAAATGGAACTTTTCATCACCTCCGAGTATTTTTCCAAAAAAACATATGCTTTTCAATATAAAATACATACTCTGGATCTAACAGTAAGAAAACATGAGATCAACCCAAACCGAGGGACATTTTCCAAACAACTCGTCTCTAGTCTTTGAAATGTCAAGGTCAGAAAGTTAAGGAGAAACTACAGAACTGCTCCAGGTTGAAGGAAACTAAGGAGGACATGACAACTGGTCTTGGATCCTTTTGCTATGAAGGGATTATTGGGACAGGGGAAATCTGAATGGGGTCTCTGGACAAAGAAGATACAGAAATTCCTTGTATGATGTTCACAACTTTTCTATAATTTGAAAATTGATTCAATACAAAGTCTAAAAACATTCATTCAGAATACAGGGAGTTTGAAAATGGTCTTGTCTGCCCTATTCCACAGCACAGAGATGGCAAATTAGCTCTAGAAGATGACATCACTGCTTACTGATACATTAACCCTCATGCTGTCAGTGTTCCCAAATTTCTGCTCTACTTGGGGAGTTGGGACACTGCGTACTAATAAGGGAAAATCAGACATCCCAGTAGATGTAGAAATTCTATGTTTGGTTTTAGAGGAAAATATTAAAATTACTGATAAACAAGTCTCCTGAATCCCTCACCCAACCTGACCCTACAACCACCACAAATGTAGATATGAGATGGGTATTTCCCAAAGGAGAGCATAAAGACAGTCCCTTAATTTGTGAAACTTGTTCTTACTGTTTCTCAAGAAAATGGAGTTCATTCAAACACTACCACACACGCAGCTCTTCAGCCAACTGCCTAAGAGATCAACCTTGAGAAGAGTATTATACGTAACCTTGACAAGTTATGACTGAGATAAATGAAATGAAATGCAGAAAGAGAAAGTGTGCAGGATACAGGCTAAGGACATGGTGTTCTCTCTCTCTCTCTCTCTCTCTCTCTATATATATATATATATATGGACATGGTGTTCTCTCTCTCTCTCTCTCTCTCTCTCCTGTCAGTTTTCTAAAATTCACCATATATTGCCATATAACCAGAAATATAACCACACATCTAGACTTACCTGCATACAGACTTGAAGAAACACCTTCATTGAGGGCAACATTAGTCCTCTAATATAAAACCAAAAATAGACAACTGAAGAAAGTTTCTGAAAGTTGTACAAAAGTAAAGTAACCTAATAATAAAAACTCAAGGGAAATTCCTTTTGGTATTTATTGAATGACAAGAAAAAGCTGACTCTGTAAGAGTATAAAATACAACCATAGATTAAAAAGTAAAAATTCTATAGCCAAACAGTTTAGTGTATGTGGTTAGGTGAGCTCTTATAGACGGATGCTTTGTGCTAGCTTAGTGCCAATCACAGTTCCCATCTCATTTCAGACTGGATTCCTGTGACAATACACCACATACCTAAACATTTCCTGAGTATTTTAAATTTCCTATATATCACCATGTGGAAATGCAATAATATAACAAAGGGACAGAAAATTCTATTGCTAGCTAATGCTACGAAGGCATGATCACATAAGAATCAATACATCATAACCCTCCCATTTAAAATACAGAAGGGCAAAACCTGACAAAACCAAGACCACACAGCCAGACACTGTAGACACACAGAACCACAGCCCGGGTTTTCAGTTTCCTATTGGCACACACTTTTGACCACCTAATGCTGACACCCACATTCTGTTCATATTAAAACCAAGTTTTATTGTTTAACAATATAAATAAATTTCAAAACCATATTTTTAAAAAAACACTGATTTTGTATCCTGAGACTTTGCTGAAGTTGATTATCAGCTTAAGGAGATTTTGGGCTGAGATGGTGGGGTTTTCTAAATATACAATCATGTCATCTGTAAAGACAGAAAATTTGACTTCCTCTTTTCCTATTTGAATAGCCTTTATTCCTTTCTCTTGCTTGACTGTCATGGCCAGAACTTCCAATACTATGTTGAATAGGAGTGGTGAGAGAGGGCATACTTGTCTGGTGCTGGTTTACAAAGGGAATGCTTCTAGTTTTTGCCCATTCAGCATGATAATGGCTGTGGGTTTGTCATAAATAGCTCTTATTATTTTGAGATATGTTTCATTGATGCCTAGTTTATTGAGAGTTTTTAGCATGAAAGGGTGTTAAATTTTGTCGCAGGCCTTTTCTGCATCTATTGAGATAACCATGTGGTTTTTGTCATTGGTTCTGTTTATGTGATGGATTACATTTATTGATTTGCAGATGTTGAACTAGCCTTGCATCCCAGTTATGGAGGTGATTTGACAGTAGTGGATAAGCTTTTTGATGTGCTGCTGGATTTGCTTTGCCAGTATTTTATTGAGGATTTTCACATCGATGTTCATCAGGGATACTGGCCTGAACTTTTCTTTTTTTGGTGTGGCTCTGACAGGTTTTGGTATCACGATGATGCTGACCTCACAAAATGAATTAGGAAGGATTCCTCTTTTTCTATTCTTTGGAATAGTTTCAGAAGGAAAGGTACCAGCTCTTCTTGGTGCCTCGGGTAGAATTCGGCTGTGAATGTGTCTGTTCCTGGACTTTTTTTGGTTGGTAGGCTATTAATTACTGTCTCAATTTCAGAACTTGTTATTAGTCTATTCAGGGATTTGACTTTGTCCTGGTTTAGACGTGGGAGGGTGTATGTGTCCAGGAATTTATCCATTTCTGCTAGATTTTCTAGTTTATTTGTGTAGAGGTGTTTATAGTATTCTCTGATGGTAGTTTGTATTTCTGTGGGATCGGTGGTGATATCCCCTTTATCATTTTTTATTGCACCTATTTTATTCTTCTCTCTTTTCTTTTTTATCATTCTTGCTAGCAGCCTATTTTGTTGATCTTTTCAAAAAACTAGCTCCTGCATTCATTCATTTTTTTTGAAGGGTTTTTCGTATCTCTATCTCCTTCAGTTCTGCTCTGATCTTAGTTATTGCTTGTCTTCCGCTAGCTTTTGAATTTGTTTGCTCTTGCTTCCCTAGTTCTTTTAATTTTGATGTTAGCGTGTTGAATTTAGATCTTTCCTGCTTTCTCTTGTGGGCATTTAGTACTATAAATTTCCCTCTACACACTGCTTTAAATGTGTCCCAGAGATTCTGGTACGTTTTGTCTTTGTTCTCACTGGTTTCAAACAACATCTTTATTTCTGCGTTCACTTCAGTCTTTACCCAGTAGTCATTCAGGAACAGGTTGTTCAGTTTCCATGTAGATGTGTGGTTTTGAATGAGTTTCTTAATCTTGAGTTCTAATTTGATTTCACTGTGGTCTGAGAGACTGGTTTGTTATGATTTCTGTTCTTCTGCATTTGCTGAGGAATGTTTTACTTCCAATTATGTGGTCAATTTTAGAATAAGTGCAATGAGGTGCTGAGAAGAAAGTATATTCTGTTGATTTGGGGTGGAGAGTTCTAAAGATGTCTATTAGGTCTGCTTGGTCCAGAGTTAAGTTCAAGTCCTGAATATCTTTGTTAATTTTCTGTCTCATCATTCTAATATTGACAGTAGGGTGTTAAAGTCTTCCACTACTATTGTGTGGGAGTCTAAGTCCCTTTGTAGGTCTCTAAGAACTTGCTTTATGAATCTGGGTGCTCCTTTATAGGGTGCATATATATTTAGGCTAGTTAGCTCTTCTTGTTGCATTGATCCCTTTACCATTATGTAATGCCCTTCTTTGTCTCTTTTGATCTTTGTTGGTTTAAAGTCTGTTTTGTTAGAAATTAGAATTGTAACTCCTGCTTTTTTTTTTGCTCTCCCATTTGCTTGGAAAATATTCCTCCATCTGTTTATTTTGAACTTATATGTGTCTCTGCATGTGAGATAGGTCTCCTGAATACAGCACACCAGTGGGTCTTGACTCTTTATCCAATTTGCCAGTCTGTGTTTTTTAATTGGGGCATTTAGCCCGTTTACACTTAAGGTTAATATTGTTATGTGTGAATTTGATCCTGTCATTATGATGCCAGCTGGTTATTTTGCCGGTTAGTTGATGCAGTTTCTTCATAGAGTCAACAGTCTTTACAATTTGGTATGTTTTTGCAGTGGCTGGTACCGGTTGTTCCTCTCCATGTTTAGTGCTTCCTTCAGGACCTCTCGTAAGGCAGGCCTGCTGGCTGCAAAAATCTCTCAGCATTTGCATGTCTGTAAAGGATTTTATTTCTCCTTCGCTTATGAAGCTGGATATGAAATTCCTATATGCCAATAACAGACAAACGGAGAGCCAAATCATGAGTGAACTCCCATTTACAACTGCTACAAAAAGAATAAAATACCTAAGAATACAACAAACAAAGGATGTGAAGGACCTCTTCAAGGAGAACTACAAACCACTGCTCAAGGAAATCAGAGGGGACACAAACAAATGTAAAAACATTCCATGCTTATGGATAGGAAGAATCAAGATTGTGAAAATGGCCTTTTTGCCCAAAGTAATTTATAGATTCAATGCTATCCCCATCAAGCAACCATTGACTTTCTTCACTGAATTGAAAAAAAAAAAAAAAAAAAAACTGCTTTAAACTTCATATGAAAACAAAAAAGAGCCCACATAGCCAAGACAATCCTAGGCAAAAAGAACAAAGCTGAAGGCATCACGCTACCTGACTTCAAATTATACTACAAGGCTACAGTAACCAAAACAGCATGGTACTGTTAACAGTATATATAGACCAAAGGAACCAAAACAGATATATAGACCAAAGGAACAGAACCGAGGCCTCAGAAATAACACCACACATCAACAACCATCTGATCTTTGACAAACCTGAGAAAAACAAGCAATGGGGAAAGGATTCCCTATTTAATAAATGGTGTTTGGAAAACTGGCTAGCCATACCCAGAAAACTAAAACTGGAACCCTTCCTTACACCTTATGCAAAATTTTACTCAAGATGAATTAAAGACTTAAATGTAAAACCTAAAACCATAAAAATCCTAAAAGAAAACCTAGGCAATACCCTTCAGGACATAGGCATGGGCAAGGACTTCATGTCTAAAACACCAAAAGCAATGGCAACGAAAGCCAGAATTGACAAATGCGAGCTAATTAAACTAAAGAGCTTCTGCACAGCAAAAGAAACTGTCATCAGTGTGAACAAGCAACCTACAGAATGGGAGAAAAATTTTGCAATCATTCCATCTGACAAAGGGCTAATAACCAGAATCTACAAAGAACTTAAATTTACAAGAAAAAAACAAACAACTGCATCAAAAAGTGGGCAAAGGATATGAACAGACACTTCTCAAAAGAAGACATTTATGTAGCCAACAAACATATGAAAAAAAAAGCTCATCATTACTGGTTATTAGAGAAATGCAAATCAAAACCACAATGAGATACCATCTCATGTCACTTAGAATGGCGATCATTAGAAAGTCAGGAAACAACAGATGCTGGAGAGGATGTGGAGAAATAGGAACGCTTTTACACTTTTGGTGGGAGTGTAAATTAGTTCAACCATTGTGGAAGACAGTGTGGCGATTCCTCAAGGATCTAGAACTAGAAATACCATTTGACCCAGCAATCCCATTACTGGGTATATATCCAAAGGATTATAGAAACCATTCTGCTATAAAGACACATGCACATGTATGTTTACTGTGGCACTATTCACTATAGCAAAGACTTGGAACCAACCCAAATGTCCGTCACTGACAGACTGGATAAAGAAAATGTGGCACATATACACCATGGAATACTATGCAGCCATAAAAAAGGATGAGTTCATGTCCTTTGCAGGTACATGGATGAAGCTGGGAACCATCATTCTCAGCAAGCTAACACAAGAACAGAAAACCAAACAGCACATGTTCTCACTCATAAGTGGGAGCTGAACAATGTGAACGCATGGACACAGGGAGGGGATCATTACACACCAGCGCCTGTTGGGGGGTGGGGGACTAGGGGAGGGATAGCATTAGGAGAAATACCTAATGTAGGTGACAGGTTAATGAGTGCAGCAATCCACCATGGCATGTGTATACCTATGTAACAAAACTGCACGTTCTGCACATGTACCACAGAATGTGAAGTATAACAAAAATAATACTGCATAGCTTCTCAATGCCTTGAGAACTAAGTCTAAAACTTCTCAATTACGTCTTTGCAAAATATTAGGTTGGTGCAAAAGTAATTGTGGTTTTTGGAATTACTTTTAATGGCAAACGCAGCAATTACTTTTGCACCAACCTAATAACACTAGTACCTAAACTTTCTTTCCATTCTGCAGCTCCTCTGTAGACAAGGCATCGATCAGAGAACTGAAGAGAGATGATGTCCCTGCCCAATCTCTGAAGAAATGAGGGGTTGAGAAAGAACATACATGTCTAAGCATTCTTAGCCTTCTGCCTATGACTGGTGCTGTCTGCTACCACGTGCCCCTCAGCCAGACTTTGTAGAGTATCACTCTCCCTCTTTTCCTGAGCCAGACTGCAATTCCAACCACCTGCTTTACCGTCCCTAGTTTCCTTTCCCACAACTTTCACGGCGTAGGTGACGTCCAATTTTCATGACATCTTCCATCATAGACTTCTGTTCCTAAGACTGAACTGTCATTGTAGGTCCCAATCTGTGGCAGTGAAAAGAACAAGGGCTCTGGGATCAGATGTACTTGTGTTCCAGGTCAAGGCCTGCCACCTAAAGCCACTGGAATTTAATAGCTTTCAACTTTCCCAGAATGGCAAGGTTGAAGGACTGGTTAAGAACGAAATAAAAGAGCACAGGTAAACTACCTCACAATGTCAGCTAACAGAAGTTGATCACGCAGTAGTCCCCAGCACTGCAGTCTTTCACTTTGCCCCAAAACAGCACTGTTACACTAGTGACAGTTAACTTGTTGTCCCTGAAGCAGTTCGAAGGTCCTGAGAGCCATCCACAATATGTGGAGATGACCTGACTGAGGAGTGTGAATCCCTGGAATGCAGACCCCACCATGCCCAGCCTCACTGAGGACAGCTCTCTGGGGTCTGCAGGGCTGCTCACCAACCCAAATGGCTACTAGACATTCTGGATCCCTGGGCAGTTGCCTGTGGGGCCTGCTCCAAGCTCCCTGGACACCTGCTGCCTGCCCTCGTCAGGTTTTGTGCACACGCAAACCTCCCATCTATTCTGTGCTGCAAATCCTGAAATACAGTCTTTCCAGTCCTGTCTTCCAATTGCTTCCCTTACACTGGAAAATCGATTCTATTCACACCTGCACGAAACTCTTCCCAAAGGTAAGCCACCGTCTTCATTATCCTGATCCCTCCTTTCTTCTTCTGTAATACTCTTCACTGCCCTCCTTCAGTGCTGATTTTAAATACCAGCTCTCTCATTCACACAATCATCCTTCAATGATTACCTGTGGAGCCCTGCTACAGGCCAGGCACTGCGCCGGCCACCAGAGGCAGCGCAATGAACAAAGGCTTCACAGCACTACAATCTCACAGGGGAGGGCAATCCACTGTCAGTCAGCTAAGGTCATGTAAGGAGTGAAGAATACAGAAAAAAATTCAGGAGAGTAACAGGGCGTCAGGTTGGGGACTGCAGGGAGATCTGGAGGCAAACCCTGCATGGTGCCTTTGGGGATCCCCAAGACCACCCACACACATTCCGGTGACCCACTCAGAAGGCTCACAGCTATACTCTTGGCTACAGACTATGACAGACAAAGGACACAAGGAGGAACAAAGGAAAGAGCACAGGTCCAGTCCTAGGAATGCCATGTCCTGAGCTCCCTGGGCTCTGCCTCCTGTGAGTGGCAAACCCAGCATCCTCTCATCTCCACCAATGGTTCCGCCCAGGAACACCCATTAGAAATTCAGTGCCCAAGGATGACACTGCGGTCATCATGTAGGCCTTGCATGCTTGTAAAATTAGCCTCAAAGTCACACTGTTAAACTTCCATATCCTTGGATTAGGAAGGCCGTTCACCCTCACAGGATATTATACATTCTGTATTTAAAGATGACTCTCAGAACGGACAACCAAAACGAACTTCCTTTTAAGTAAAGGAAAATTTTGCTCATAAAAATTACATAGGGAAGGGCAAAACGCATCTTAGAGTAACTGATTCAGCCCTGATGTAACAAGATACCAGACACATAGTGTGAATACTTTTACCCAAACACAAATATATTATAGCTCCTTTTTACAGGCCTTTTCCATAGTAAACTCCCTACAGTTTCAATAATGAACTTTTACAGAGGCTCCGAATTCTGAACACCTGACTGAGGCGGCTGGGGGACTTCAGATGAGGCTTCAGTGTTTTGTTGACATGTGGTCCCATCTCTCAGGGAGGTAAAAGACATGTCATAAGCAAGCCATGTTTCCAGCTGTGACATGTCTCAGTGCAGAAGGGCAGGAGGGAGACAGAAAGAAAAACTGTTTTCTTTATGATTTATCAAGAGTCATGGTAAAATGTTTTAGTCTTTATTCATGTTTAGCTTTTTTTTTTTTTTTTTTTTTTTTTTTTTTTTTTTTTACTGTTCAGTGGCCTTCAAACCAGTTAAATACAATGAAAAATGTGTTTTAAAGTTATATCATTGAAATGTATTGAATAATGACTGTCAGGATTGGAAACAGGCCACATATGAGTGAATGCAATCTATTCCTCAGTCCTCCAGAGAGGGCCATAAATACGTGTGATATTTCTCTGTGCTATATTTTGCATTTGGATTTTTGATTTGGCTAAAGTGTGTTTTTAAGAAAGTGTAAGAATGCAGCTGCTGAATTAAAATACATCTGTGTGTAAAAGGAGCTTTGCTTATTTTAGTCAAAAGAAGGAGAGTGAACAAATTTCATTTGATAAGCTAAAATAAAAATCTTCAAGTAGCCATTTTACGTGTATGTGCAAAAAATCAAACTCAGGTTAATAAACACGTATTGCATGTGTAATATATATAGGTACAATGTAAGAAACAAATACTACAATGTCTGAAGAATATAGAAATTACAACGTCCAAAAAAAAATGTAGCACACAAACCTAATTCTCCACATGTCCGGAACAGAAGAACAATTCATTTTAACAAATCAAATGTGAGACAACTTGACCCATGGACAAGCAGTCACAGGTTCCAGGACGGCGCTACACTCGAAAGAGAAACAGTTATGCCTCCTGCTACTAACACACAAGGGAGACGTGGGCACAGGCAGATTCACCAAACGTGCACAGCACAGGACACAAACCAGATGTATGCAATGATGCCAAAAATCACCTCAAATTTCCAAGCTGAACTAGTGCAACACATTTACACTTGGATAAACTATCACCTTGAAGATTTACTTTGTACACTTCAAAAGATCTGATCACGAAATTTTGAGCCAATAAAGTGCCGAATTGAAATCCAGAATACAATAGCTATGAAGGGTTGCTAGACTGCAGATAACCAGCCCATTCCACCTCTCTCAGGTTGAGATTGCTTTAGAACCTATCACTGGCTTTAAAATGGTCCACAAAAAACACCTCATGGTCACACTTAAAATAGTTTGCATCCAACACTACAGGCTTCTCTGGAGGATGTAATACTTTAGAAGTAGCATCATAAGCCCTGAACATAACTTCTCAGCTCGTGGCTAAGATCAAGTGTACACGCCCAAGACAATCTGCACCGGATTCTGAACATACACAAGTCTTAATAAATGCAAAAATCGATACTCATTTATTTTAAAAAAAAAGTCTGAAATAGTGTCATAGTAATTTTGAGACCAATTTATAACTAAATGCTGTGAGGTAAAGAAATACACAATTTTCCTTCATATTTTTTAGTTTATAAATTATCACATATATTTTTCTAAATTGATGAAGTGAAGTATTGGTGAAGTAATTTTCAGGGAAAAATGCCAACCAAAAAGCAAACAAAGTGACATGTGGGAGCTATTTATAAAATGAACAACATAAACTTTATCTCAGCAAGAGCAACTATGATAGAAAGACACTGTAATTACGTTTTGTATTCAGACATCATTAAGATACAACAATAAAAACAACAGGACTATAGAAAAGGCACCAACACTCACTCCCTGCAATTCATGGTCAGAAAGAATCAGAAATCCAAATTGCAAAAGAGCAAATGACCAATGAGATGTTTTACCTGTAACATGTTTCTACTATAAAAACAGCATGATATCCCTCCATGAGCTGGGAGCCTCACTACCAACTAAACTGACACTGCATCAGCTAAGATGGAAACTCTTAGAGCCTGCATTCAAGATATTTGCTGAAATTTCTGAACATAATCAACTTTCAGATCAATAAAAAATCAACCCAATTGTAATTAACATAAAATAACAAGATTTCATTCAAAGATAATTTTTTTGTGCACAAACATATAAGGGAATCAATGAGGCCCTTAGCAATTTTAACAGAGAAAAGGAAAATAAATGTAATGTAATAAAGGTCTTTAGAAAATAATTCCTTATTTGCTATCTAGTACATAATTATACCCCCAATTTAATAAGTTCATGTCTTTATTGACACAAATATTGATCAAAAGTCAAAATCATTAATATATTTGCATGTTAAAAGACAATACTTTCAGCAATTTATACAGATTAGAATTAGTACTTACTAGAATAATACTTTGCTTATTGAATTTTATGGATATCAATTTAAATGACAAATGTCATATCCGATTGTATCACTATTCTGTTAAAACACACAAATAAAATGCCAAATTCTAGGTTTAAATAAGTCAAAGCCACCAAACAAAATGCCAATAATAATAATACTGTGACATAACAAAGTAAGAAGTGGGTCAAGACTAAGAGCCATAAACATTTAGAAAGGTTTTTAAATGCATTTGTAGAAACAGAATTTTTCCTATGGGAAGTACCCAATTCTTATGACAGAATGGACTACAAATAAAGAGTAGACAGGGCAAGTGAAAACCTGACAGAGGACGCTAACTGACCCAAAAGGTCTTTCTGATTTTTATTTCCACAAATAAAAGCTCTTGATAATTAATGAAATCTTAATTTTGGAAAGAAAATTCCATTCAGCTCTTTCAGAAAATGAACCAGAGGGGTTGAATCAGAAGGTGAAACATCTAATTTTTCACCTCAAACTCAACATCAGCCGAAGTAACCAGAAATATAATATGATAATTACCCATCAGCAAGGAATTCTCTTTAGTTGGATAAATCAAAGAGAAGTGGCAGAATATCAACAAATTTATGATTGTCCTTTCATACAAGAGTATCCAGTACATTCAGTCATGCATTTGCACACTCAGGAGTATAATCATATTCATATCCCAAGTCCAAATGAATCGTGCTGGAGAAGTAAACGCAGTCCATACTTGGATACATTTTACAGAGATTGGAACAACATAGAAAACCTCAAAATGTTATTGGGAGGCATGGGACACTATTGCTTTGTTTTGTTTGTGGAGCAAGAAAGGAACATAATCAAAGGCGTATACTTTGGCAGTAACAACTTATCAATACAATTAAGTAGAAAGGACCTACAACAGTAGCCATATCATGATGTCATAGGGAGGTGCTGAAATAAGGAGTCAGGATTCAGTTTATGTCACACAGGCTCTGGACAGAGACTGATTTACTTCGAATCTTGCTCCCAATAACTGCTAATTTTTGAACCCAGACAAGTTACTGAAGCTCTTCTGTAAAGAACAATAATAATGGAAAATCAATGGTATTCAACAACTTTTTCATTAGTATTGTGAAAAAAGAAAATTTGTTACATTTTTAAACCTCAAAATACAATATATCCCATATTGCTTGTGTATGACATAAACAGTATTGCTTGTGTATGACATAAACAGAGGGATAAGCTCCCAAAATAAAACAAAACTCGTTTTCTCCCAGAAATAAGGGGAAGAAATATGATAAAGACAGGGACAAAAGCAAACAAGACGAAAGTGCACACCACTGCCCCTGAGTGACCAGGACCAGGGCCGACACTGTGCTACTTCGGTGGCAGAGATGCATCAGTGACATTTTCATAAGACACTGTTGGGAAATTCTTAAAACAAAGGAAATGTAGACAATAATATTCAACTTCTCAAAGTAAGATCATAGTCCAGCCTGGGCAACACGGTGAGAACCCAACTCTAAAAATAAATAAATAAAGTAAAATCACATATTCTAGTATAGAAACATTTGTAAATATAGAATTAATAATCCTAATTTTTATAATCCATTTACTTTGGTAGGTTATGATCCTACCAAAAATCCTATTGATAAAATATGACCCATTTATTTTATTTTAATTTATATTGTTATACTTTTAGTCAAAATCTTTTATTTCTTTATAATAAAAATTGTATAATGTAATTTTATATTGTAAAATTGTATAATGTAAACAAAATTTTGAAATAAAAGACCGATTAATAAAGAATTATACAATATGATATTTTGAATTTTAAAAATTTACTGTATATTTCATAAGGGATCTCTACTTTAGCATAACAAATTCATTAACGTTAAATGAATAAAGCAGAGAAAGTACTATAGAAACCACTCATTTTATTTCAATGCCTAACAAATACACAAGCATAAAACCAAATTTTTCATCAAATTATATGAGAAAAAATTTTATGCAGTAAGATTACATATTTTTTAAATCTGTAAATTTCCAGGAGGAGGTTGAGACAGGAGGATCATTTGAGGCCAGGAATTCAGGACCAGCCTGGCCAACACAGTGAGACTTTGTGTCTACAAAAAGTAAAAAAATTAGCTGGGTGTGGTGGTGGATGCCTGTAGTCCCAGCTACTTGGGAGGCTGAGAAGGAGGAACTTTAAGCCCAGGAGGTGGAGGTTACAGGGAGCTATCACTGCACCACTATACTCCGGCTTGGGCAACAGAGGGAGACCCTGTATCTTTAAAACAAAAATAAACTCACAAACAAAACCAATAAGGAGTACTATTTGGTCTCTGAACTTTTCTCAATGCTACTAAAAAAACACGATTTCAATATTATAACTAGAAATTAAATATTCCTTTATGTTGTGAAGGGTAAGAACCACACATCCAACGCAGAAAGGAGATAATGAGACATCTACTTACGTCACTTTCCTTCTACTATTCCACTTAATAAGAATTTTTTCCATACAATTTTAAAGACTAATTAATAAATTACAACTTCTCGGTTCCCTACAAAATTAGGAATTTGCACTTCCTGATAGGATATATAGATCCTGCAAACCAAAGCTGCTACTGCAACAACCAAAAAAGGGGGGATTAATTACAAGCACGATGTCCTTCAAGATATTGAGGAAGCTGTGGGAGCTACCAGAACAAGATGAATTAGAGGAACAGGTGGACAAAGGGGCCCTTGGAGCTAAGCTAAGAATAGATGCCACTTCCTCCCCCATGTCATTTGATGATTCCAGGTCAGCCACACATCTGGCTTCCCTAGGATGAAGGGTTCCACTGGGGTAAGAGAAAACGAGCAGAAATACTTGCCCTCACCCTGGGCTGATGTGACAGAGTAGAAACTGGAGGAACCTCAGTGGCAAAGCAGGTCTTCCCCAGACACTGGCTTTGATGAGGTGGCGGGTGTGGGGAAGAGTGTGAGGCAGAGCGAAGTGTTCTGTGGCCTCACGGCGTCATGAAGACAAATTCCTGTTTGAGCAAAGGGACCTGACACTGTCTCACCTCCATGGATCTGTCCTACGCTGAAGCTGCACAGAGTGTGAGCCTGAAGCACTCAGCCCAAGACCTCCACAGAACACAAGGAGACCTCATGCAGTCTCTGAGGGCTGAGGAGGGAGAAGCTATGCCCACCTGTCCAAGCTCCATCAAAAACACAGGATGTCCACAGCCAAAACACAAGGACAAACCACACAGGGACCACGTCTTACTAAATCTGCAAGCCAGCGCCCAATGCAAGCACAATCTGTTGTGGACGAGGCAACCACTCCTCCTTTTCCTGCCTAACAGAGAAAAGGGCCATCCTTCTCACATCACACCATTGGGGCCTGTAGACAGGCAAGGTGTAACCAACAATTCAGGGTAAAAATAAGTAAAAACCTTGAAATAAGTATGATTACCACATCAAAGAGATGAAATGAGGGACAAAAAAATAGATGAAGAAATGGAGAACCGCAACAAAAAACTGTAGTCTACATGAAAAAATCTGGTGAGCATTTTAGAACCAAATGACAAAATATCTTTCATTAAGAACTCATTGGATGGCTTAAAAGAAGGCATATCAAAGGACAGGATTAGTGAATTCTAAGACAAAGTCATTAAAAAAAAAACAAACAGAAAAACTAAAGGCTAAGGCGAAGGAACAACGAGAACCGATCGTAGCATGAGAGACATGTGGGATCCATACAGAGGCCGAAAAAGTCCCAGAAGAATAGGGAGAGGCAGAGGCAGTACAGAGAGAGGCAATGGGGGAAGTTCCAAAACTGCAGAAAAACATCAACCCCTACGTTCAAGAAGCTAGTCAAACCTCATAGAATGAACACACACACACACACACACACACCACACACACACAGACACACTCACTTTCTCTCACTCTTTCTTCACATTATAATCAATGTGTTGAAAACAAAAGACAAAATCATAAAAGCAGAAGGGGTGGAAAAAAGAGATGTTACCTTCAAAGGAATTATAGGTTATCTAGAAAAAAATAAACTATAATACGGAAAAACCAAATTCTGGCTGTTCTCTCTGGGTGTAGAAGGGGATTACATTGAAGGTGGTATATGTGAAACAGGGTAAAGAAGTCCTTGTAAGCAATTTGCTAAGTAGTTTGCATGCTGTGTATTATAAAATGTACATCTTGTTTACATTTCATAACCTTCTCAGATCAATATTATTTCCTTTCACACACAAACATTCTAAGCTACTGCCAGACATCTCACAATTCCTAAGTGGAAGAGCAAAGACACAAATCCGGAGCTTTCTGAAACAGCTCTCAGACAGTCTGCCATGCTACCTCATGCAAAGACAATGGCAAAGGATAAAGGCTTCCTAAAACAAAGTGAACAGAGTAACAGGCAAAGATTAACTTCAAAGAAATTTAAAAAATAACTATGAGGCAACAGACAAAGGGACTCTTAAAACTACAGAGAACAGAGAATAACAGAAGTTTAAAAAGTCAAAATGAAAACTACTAGTAATAAATAAAAGTGTGATTATGCCTGATCTGACCAATGACTTGAGTGGAAACAGAGTATTTTACCAAATCACATTATTTATTCTTTTCTCTAACAGTTTAAGACTAAGAACAGGATATGACTGTATAAGGCCACTCAGCTTTAAAATGCACATGAATTTCACAGCAGAATCCTAAAATGATCATTTAGTATATCAAGTGGTGAGACTACTGATGAAAAAAAAAAAAGGGTATCACCTTTGACGCTTACATCTAAAACTTTCAGCACTCAGTTTTAAAGTGTCCACACAAACTGCTTTCCTCAACAACTTGCCTTCTCCAGTCCACTGCAGCATCCTCTTCATCTTCTTGACCACTGAAGGAGCTCCAAAAGGTTGGTCCTCATCCCTCCTTTCTCCCTTTCCCACTAGTTTCAGTGCTTCTGATCGCAGTGGAGGGCTCTACCTTCACACCGGGCCTCTACCTTCACTTCCACAAGTACACATACAACTTCCAGTTCAGCATCGCCACTTGAATGTCTGAAACTACTTCAAACCTATCTCTTGATTAGCAAAGACAGCTCAAAATGTGTTCCTCTCACAGTCTTTTGCATCTCAGTTAAAGGCACCATCACGCCCACATGATTCCTCTTTCATTTACATCTCACATACAATCCATCCTTCGGCAAGGGCCATCAGCTCTGCCTTCAACATTTATCACCAATCTGACTACTCCCATTACTGTGGTCCTAACTACAGTCATCTCTCACTGGAACTAACTCCTTTCACTCCTTCTCATACTATGACCTTCCAGCTTAGACCTCCATACACTCTAATGGTACATGGAGATTTTGTATGTATGTACAAAGGGGACATAAGCAAGAACTGTTTAAAACTACCAATTCCTGATCTAGACTCCATTAATAATATTTTATATTATCAATAAGCCTAACAAAGCTCTTGTAGTATAATCACATGCCAGTTCTTCTTAACCACCTATTTAACTCATAACTGCCCTTTTCTCACTTAACAAAAGAAATGCACTCTGCTCGCCCATCCTCTACCTCGCTCCAAAGTGGAAAAAACAAACACTGGGACACCAAAGAAACTATCATTATAAGAAAAGCCTTTTTAAAATCAAGGATCTTTAAACTGAAACCTAGAGATTTCACTATGCACTTTCCTAGTTTGTACATATTTCTATAAAGAGAAAGCATGACATTAGGCACAGGGCACTTGGCCCAAAATCAGATGTTCTAAATTCAGGTATACTGCAAACGGGATACTGAGAGTGACAATAATTTTTGCTTAACAATTTTTTGCCTTGTGAACCCCAAACGATTATCAACTAAGGACATCACTTCTAAATGACAGCAGTGTAAAAGAAGAAGAGGCAAGAAACGCTAAAGAGATCAGAATTTCATTTCACTTCTGCATCAAATCGCATGGCAAAGATGCATGCCGGATCTAAGAGATCGTTTTGCTGTTTTTTTCGTAAAAGAATCCTGGGAAATAACTTGTTATAAATCACACCCTATTTGCAGTTTTACTACGTGAGGTAAGAGAAAGAGCACTCTTACTTACCCACGGCTAAGTCTGTGTTAGCTCCACATTGTTTATGATTTGGAGAAGGAGGAGGTGAAAAATTCTACATTTATTTCCCACAGACCAATATTACCTCAGCAAAAGAAACATGTCTCTAACATGATTTAACATCTTTATTTTCTTCAAAGAGGAACATTACCATTAGCTTTTTTATTGGGTACTATCCTTTGACTAAATGCCCGTGTCTATTAAAGTAATGACACTCAACAAGCATTTCTCTATGTATTCATTCTTACCATGTACTCATTAGAATTAGAGTAACTTAAAAAAATGTAATTGATCATATCATAACAACACATACAGTAGGTGAGCATAGGTGCAGTTTAAGCAGTACAGCTAATAATCATTAGAATTCTATTTGTAAGCCCCACAATTACAGTATCTCAGTAACATTTACATTTACTATTATTTTCCATTAGACTTTCCGTTATTCTAGCAATAAATAATTTCATGCTTGGACAAAAAAAATTGAAATTTAAAACTTTTAAAGTCTCATTCAATTCCAATACCATTATACATTTTATGTTTAATAATTATCAAACTCTTTATAGACTTTGTTGTTTCAATCAATCGTTTTAGTAGTAATTACAATAATCCTTTCTACACATTTTTAACACTTAGAGCTTTATGAGCAAAGATACTAAAATATAAAAAATGCTTAGTGCTGGCCAGGCATGGTGGCTCACACCTATAATCCCAGTACTTTGGAAGGCCAAGGGCGGCGGATCACCTGAGGTCAGGAGTTCGAGACCAGCCTGACCAACATGGAGAAACCCCCGTCCCTACCAAAAATACAAAATTAGCCGAGTGTGGTGGCACATGTATGTAATTCCAGCTACTCGGGAGACTGAAGCAGGAGAATCATTTAAACCTTAGAGTCGGAAGTTGTGGTGTGCAGAGATCGAGCCATTGAACTCCAGCCTGGGCAACAAGAGCGAAACTCTGTCTCAAAAAACAAACAAACAAAAAAGCTAAGTGCCGTGGCATACTCCTGTAATCCCAGCTCTTTGAGAGGCTGAGGTGGGGGATCACTTGAGCCCAGGAGATCAAGACCAGCCTGGGCTAAACATAGTAAGACCTCATCTTTTATTTTTTAATAATAAAACAATAAAAAAAATCCTTACATCAATGTATGTGTCCGTGAGTGTGTACTGATACCCAGAAATGATAAGACGATCATTAAAATACATTCACATACAAATACAATAAACTCTGTGTGGGAAACAAGAGACGTGAGTTCAAGAAGAAAAACAAATCTTCTGATGGTTAAAGAAGAACTTACTCATGTATTTTTAAATGAACGGACGAAGGGAATCAAATCATCATGGTATTAACATTCTATTGGATATATTTTAAAGTGGTCCATATATTACTTTACTATGTCAATTTTTACTCTACACTTGAAATTACATCCTGTTCAACTATCTGTACTTAGGATGAAAATACTCCGTTGCCAACAATTGGGGAAGGGAATACAGAAGTTTAAAATATTATCATGGGGGAACTTGAGCACCATACTACAGCATAATTAGTGTGACTGTTCAAAGTCTTGCTTGCCCTATGAAAACCTTCCCATGAATATCCATGCACAAGGAAGACTACCTCTGTGACTCTCGGGACCCTGCTCATGTCTCTTTACAAGCTGGCCTGTACGAGCATTACAGCCACGGGACCCTCCTTCAGTAAATGCAGCCCAACACTTGCAGTTCCTACTTCAATTTCACTGGACTTTCTATTCCCTCCACCTGGAACACTCTTTAATGCCTTCTTTCTCACCATTCACGTTCCTACTCAGCCTCAGAAAGAATGGACTCTCTCTGCATTACTTCTTGCAAACAATGCAGGCTAAGTTGCCTGAAAAGCCTTAAGACAGACTTCGGAGGTGCCTTCCGTAAACAATCTATCTACAATCACCTGTCGCTTCCCGTTATTATCTCCATGGCACCTACTGCTTTCTGAAACTATTTATGTGCTTCTTCACTTACTTTCCTTTCCGCCATAACAATGTAAGCTTTATGGGTGAGAAGTGGTTATTTTGCTCACCACTCCATTCTTGGAACCTCAAACCATGCCATGCCTGAGAAAATTTTTGCTAAATTAATCATAGGCGTGAAGTAAAGGTGACTCATAGTCCTAGAATAGCTTCTACATGTCAAGCACTCTGCTGGGACAGTTACTCAGTCTCACTCTATTTACTCCTTACGAGAATTTTCTAAAGGGAGTATTATTCCTTATATTTTTAGTTGAATAAACTGAGTTTCAGAGGTTAAGTAACTTGGACAAATTGCATCAGTTAATAAAATGGCGGTGACAGGATTTAAACTCCGGTACTGGATCTTAATCATCCTCTGCTAGAGCTTTATCCATTATGACATGTTGTCATTTTATTTCCCTTACAATATTTTCATTTATCATCTTATTTGATCCTCACAACAGGCCACATCCTATCATATCTGCTTTCCAGATAATGAAACTAAGGCTACAAGAGTCAAAAAGCTGTGTCCATGGAAACAAAGCTACTTAGGGACCAACTGGAACTCAGGTCCTCCACCCCTGGCTCTAGCCCTCCTCCTACAACCCCTCGTTGGCACAGGCTAAAGCAGAAATTGGTGAATTAAAACCAGGTTGACTGGTGAATGAATTTCCCAACATGTCACACTGTGCCACTGTCAAAAGCTTGGGAGTTTACAAGCGCCACAGACTTTCTGAGATAAGATAAAGATTTTGGTAAGCAACATTAGCCATTCTAATGAAAACCTAAGTAATCCTAGTAAGAGGCGCAGTCTAGCCAAGGTGTGGGCCTGCAGTCACAGCAGACCCTGCCCCATCCAGCCACTGCTCCAGATTTGGCAGAAAACCAAAGTGCACACGTGATGACCTGGAGTTCCACAAAGTATAATCTTACTTGTGAATATTTAGTATTATTTAAAGATTTTCCCAAGTTCTAGTGCATAAGGATAAATCATTTTAAAAACTCAAGATAATTTTTAACAAAAAGAGTTACATCACTGGGAAAAAAATGTATTGGAAATAGGAAAGTCTGTAGCATATACATCCATAAGCTCTTCCATTAAACAAGAAAGAATGAAAGGACAACTCGAGAACTCAAGTAGGAGCATCTCAATTTTCTCACACAACAGGACACCTTCATTTGCTTGCACAATGCTCAAATCCGTCTTAAAACAATGAACAATTAATGACTTCAAAACATTAGAATCAGTTCCAGTTAAAATTGCAGATATAATTTATGTTGACTCTTCGTTGTCTCTACCTACACTAGGCGGAGACCCTTTAACAGACTGTTTCCATTCCCACCTGACAACCATCAAACAGCAACAGGAAAACTTTGGTTTAGTTTCTCTACTCCAAAGTATCATCAATGTATCGATAATATTCTCATATTTTTACTCTTCTCCTTATAAAAGTAAAAAGTTGTGGGGAAAACAAAAGATAATTATGGTATCAAAAAATCAGATAATGCTAGATTTAATAGTATGCTTATGTTGCAGTCTGCTACTAAACAATCTGCATTGAAAATGTAAGTAGGTATTTATCTTTATCACTACAATTATCAATAGAAAAGTGCAAATCACACTATTGTAACAGTTGAACTGGAGAATTTAGGAGCAGAAAGCAGAAAGATTTTCAGTAATATATGAGAAATTCAATTATTTATTTAGGCTTAAATCAGAAATGTAATCAAAACTTAAAAATGCAATCAAAGAAGATTTTTAAGTAGCACAAGAATAAGATGAAAGACAAGATTATTTTCAGTACAGAAGTTCTGAAATAAAAGCCCAAGTAAAAAGAAAAAGGAAACACCTTCATCAAGGTGGGTGACTATGTTCTAAAATAGTCCTTCATCATACAAAAATGTACCTCCTATAATACAGCAGAACTTCAACGTAGGGGGAAAAAAGAGGTCATTTTTAAAAATAAACTGTTGTTACAAGGTAACTTTTAATTTGTGCACATAATGTAAATTGCTATGGTGAATGCACGTCGGGTCACTGAAACAACGGTAGCTGAATTCAGATGTGACCTGGCAGCCCAGGTGTTCAGGAAAAGTGCTGTTAACAGTGAGGATTGATGATCTAATCAAACTGTCACAGCCAGATCCTCGGCAGGGTGGTTGGAAGGAGGTGGAGGAGGATAATATTCAGAAAGCAAGCACATGCTTAGTGTTACTTTAAATTGATGCTGACATTTTCAATTGTGAAAAGAAATTTTTTCCTAAGTAATATAGGAAACAACTCGGCTAACCTTCCGGAGAATATCATATAATCATGGTAGGTTGTGGTACAAAAGCTAACTTCTCAGAAATGTAAGCACATATGAAATACAAATAATCAGACGTTTTAGAGACTGACTATAGTAATCAGCATTTTAATTACTTTCTGTTTTCTTAGATGTATAATACTATTGTGATGAATATCCTCTCCATGTACAAACAAAGCAACGTATTTAGCCTGGTATTTTTGCATCTGAGTGTGAAAATTTCCCAAAAGGGTACAAATAACCAAGATCCATGTGCAGCTTAATGTAAGACTTCTCTGAAGTCACATGTTAATTAGAATAATTAATATGTTCTTTACTGAATATGCCATGCATTTGTCACATGGCATGCTTACGTTTTTGATTGGACAATCAGCTTTAAATAAACCCTGAATCATTAAGGGGTTTTTTTTGTTTTTTTTTTTAACTCCTTGATGATGACAATTTTATAAAACTAAGCACTCAATTTTTAAAATAACAGTTCCCTCCAGAAAATCACTAGACTAGCCTACATTTGTGTGATGATTTACATCACATAAATAAATTCAAATGTGCAAAGAAGTACACAGATAAAAGGAAAAGAAGGACAATGAAATATGTCTAACTTCAACTAAAATAAGTCCTCAACCAATCTTCCCACTGCAGGTCCCCTCAGTTATTAAAAGTGCTCACAAAGACTTCGGGCTTTAGAGGCACTCGGCGTGTTCCTGTTGTTCTGTATTCCTGGCAGCGTCCTGAGCTTTCGATATGCAACCTTTACTCTGAAGCCAAGGACAATCAAGTTTGTTAAATTGCCTCATGTTTTCAAGGCACGTTATAAAGCATTCTCGTGAAAATTTTTCGCTCCGTCATTCCTGACCTTTTTGAAACCAGGCTCCAGAAAGTATTAATATTGATAAAAACCACATTATCTCTGTCATTCATAGCTGACACACAGACCCAAGGTAACACAACACAGCTTCCCTGGTTTGTACAACATATAAATGTGACCAAACTAGAAATACTAAACTTTCTCTTTCATGCGCAATCAGAATAAGCTTGTAAGTTTTCTGGTAAGACCGACCCATTCTTTAAAATCTGCCTTTTTGAATTCTTTAATAAAATTTAGTAAGATATCAGAGAAGCCACATAATGCACTGCAGAAAATCAACTTAAAATTGCTAAAATGTACAAAGAAAACATTCCTCTCCTAAAAATAAACACTATGCATTCTCAACAACACAAAATGAACCTTGTCATTTTCAGTACTTTATAGAGAAAAATCCCACAGACACATTCTAGATGCCCATTGATAACCAGGTCCTTTTTCTCAGAAAACAGAAAGTATCCAGGGTCTCCCTACCAATGACGGGACCAGCACCAGCACTAGCACGCAATGAACAGAGGGCTGGACCAAGGGGGTATCCCCATTAAGGACCAAAGTGCAGGAAGAACAAAATCGAAACCACCACAGTGCTGATGTCAGCCCCAAATCCATTTCCCCAAGAGCACACGAGCAAGGAGGTCTTCCCCTCACTCCAGTTAGCTCAGGATTGAGTGAAGCATTTAAATACAAGGCTGTTCCAGAGCTTTCTTTTGACTCTGACAGGTAACAAAACTGGCTAAGAGGGTGGTAATGCTGGACTTAGCTATCATTAGCCACCACCCTGGAACACTCAGAATGAGTCTCAACGTAATTATTTTAAAAAAGAAAGGTAACACCATAACCAACCCAAATTTATAACTTTTGAATTCTATATGGTCTGAGATACCCTGAAATTCCTACACACTGGCAAAGTTAAAAAAGAAAAAAGAAAAAAAACATAGTCCTACCATCGGTTGGTTGATTACTAGCTTCATGTCAGAACAGAGACTACCATATTTATCATTAATCTTAACTTGACAATGTATTGCAAACTTAATTATTAGTTTCCCTGGAACATTAAAAGCTCTATAAAACATGCATATGCATTAAAACTACTTGACATAAAAATATGCAATTTAAATATATTTAGTATTATTGTTTTCTCCCACTGGATAACCACTATTTTGTCAAACACCTAGAATATTTCACAAAATTTTCCGTCAAAGAATTGTTAACAAAAAGGAAGAGTAAGAGAAAAATTTTCGAACTGACCTGAAGCAAAGCAAATTAGAAATTTCTCTGAAATCTTACAATTATTTTGTTACACAAAATTTGGATTTATTTTAATATAATATTTTCCCTCTCCCTCCAATACACACAACAAAACAACTACCACACATTGTTGGTTGTGAGCATTCAGTGGAGGACTATTCATCTGCAACAAAATAAAAATGCCTTTTCCACAACAGTTCAAAGTGTAGAATTTACACTAGGAAAATAATAACTTGGAAAAATGTATATGTAATATTGTTAACAGAGTAAAAACGTACTATGCCTATTAACTAGTAACATCATGATTCACATAAACAATAGGTTAAAAGGCCATTAAAATTATGTAAACTCACACTTACAAACTGACATAGAATAATGTCCATAACATATAGACTAAATGCAAGCTGAAAAACATGCTGTAAATATATTTGTACGTAGTATAACTACGTGTATATTTATATATACACGAGAATTGAGGGATGTTCATTGAGGGACATTACAGAACGCTAACAGTGTCTTTCAGTGATAAGATTTGAGATTCTATTTATTTTATTCTTCATACTCAGGTATGTTGGTTGTATTTTTTTTAAGCAAAGGAAAAAAATTTTTTGAAGAATTCTGATCAAAATGAAAAGGAAAAGAAAATGGTTATTTTTTCAGGAAGAGCACTTTCTTCCAGCAAGGTCATGTGCTAATAGAACATTTTGAAGGGACTAGGTACTTGGACGATTTCTGGAATGTTTATTGTTCATACAGAGTAATTCACACTCTCCCTCTGTCATGTTCACAGTGAGTAGCATCAATTTAAGCGGTAACTGAAAGAGGTTATAGGTGTCCACTGACACTACAGGACGCTCTTCCACGTGAAGTCCATAAACTAGCCCTGGCTTCTGTATACCACACAGCTATCACTGGCACCAAATGCAAACCAACCAAGAGACCTCCACATGCATCTGCAGGTGTGAAATTCTGATCAAAATAATAAACTGCCTTTGAATTACAGGTTGGATAGGTAGACACCTATAGGTATAAACTAATTAACTGTCTTTCATTTTCAGGATATAATTGAATACACCTGGAAGAGAAAATACACTATTAAAACTTAAATATCCAACAAATGATTTGAGGGAACATTCTATTGCAATCAGTTTCACTGATACCATTACATTGCCATTTTCATGGTCCACGTTTGTGATACTCGAAGTATATATAAAATATAAACAGTCTAGATTTCCATGAAAACACATTAATAATGAAAGAAAAATATAAATGAAGCCTTATGAAATTAATCTCATATATACTGATTTATAAAATTAATCTCATATACCTTGACAAGGGAATATGACAAACTGAATGTTTTACATTTTTCAGGTATGCAATCATTAATCATACTCAAGAGAAAAACAATTTAAAAATTAGTTGATAATTGATGATCAAGACAAAAATTCATAAGCACTAATGATCATAATATTACTATTTCAAAGTATTCCAAAAAGAAATTATAGAATATCACTAAGAGCATGGACTGCTTATTTTCTAACTTGTTTTAGTAAAACAACAAAGGGAAAGAAAACCTAACAAACTGCCTCAACGTCTAGGATTGCTTTAAATTTATGGAAGAGACTCTTTGAAACATTCTATAGAGTTTTAAAAAAACAATTGGTATAATTAATCTGTTAACAAGCTACGTTTGAGTTACAAATAATGGTCCTAATTATTTTGATCCTGAAACAATAACGTGACAAATGACATAAAAGTTGTCAGTGATAGGGTAAATCACTGACAAATGAAGTCCAGTTATCAGAGACAATCAATGTAAAAATCACATTAATTTCAGAAACATTTCCTGAGACATTGGGCTTCCATTCTACCCAGGAAGCAAACTAATCAAAAACTTTCAGTACATAAAACAAACTGATTTTATATATGCTTCCAATGAGAAATGATTAAGATTGGCTTTAGGCTTCTCCCATCATGAGGAAAAAAATTTATCCTTCTATTACTCTTTTTGAACTGTTCATTTTTCTAAAAATAATTTAAATAATTAGGAAGGCCATAGATGGCAAGGAGAATATGAATTTTAAGAGGCAAGAGGTTAAATGTTCATTTCCATTAAGCGAATCTACAAGAAAGCAAAAAAGACTGAAGATCTCAACAACTGGAAAAAATGTGGAAAAGGGAATGATGTGACTAAAGTTTTG